>NW_020191597.1:0-31396 GCF_002263795.3 Bos taurus
GTGAAGCAGTCACATGTTGTGCCAGGATACTCTTAAGTATACTCTTAAACGTAGGGATAGCCCTGCTAGTCATTCTGTATCCAAGGCCAAATTTGCCCTTGTATGACTCCAGGTGTTTACATTTATGACTTCCTACTTTTGCATTTCCCAGTCCCCTATAATGAAAAGCATTTTTGGGGTAGGAGGAAACTGGTGTTTTATAGTTCTAGTGAATTGGTCCTGTGATGTCTCATTCATAAAACTGTGCAACTTCTAGCGTCTTCTCGAGGCAGTACTGGTGGTGTCATTACTTGGGAATGGACTTGAGTAATACTCGGAATGAGCGCTTGCACTTATGGCCAGATGAAGATACCATGATCAATGTCTGTCATTTTTGAGATGCATCCACGTACTGCATCGTAAGGCACTCTTGTTAGAACTAACTATGGCAGCTACGTGCCCAATTTCCTCTAAGGGATTTCCCACAGCAGTGTTGAGAAATATACTAGGTCCGCTGTAGTTAAATTCACCCATTACAGATCACCAATCTTTTGTTCACTAGATTGCGGAGAAAAAATAGAATATCGATACGTCACTATTGTCATAATCCTGTTTGTGCGCGACCTTCAATATGCCCTATGAGTTCTATTGGACCTAAATTCCAGGTTCCTCATTCAGATGGAAATATCTCTCTTCACATGCACATTACACCTATCATCGCGGAGATCAGCCCCTCGACCATTCATGCGAGAGACTTGTTCTACAAGAGATATTGTTAGCGAGTCTCCTTGACGCAAGCATGCACCATCGATCTCTCGCTCTGAGAAGGTCTCTAGTGTTTCGTCTACATATGCCGCCATTTCTGCCCCCTCCAGCCAGGCACCCTAGCGCCAATATTGCCGGGAGTCCCTTTTTTCAGCTGTACCTCGTGAGATACTTCCTGCCTTCATAGCGCCTGTTGATCTCTAAAGGCGTATTCTTACCGGTCCACTCGGTGAGCAGAACGTGCGCTGAATTTTCACCGAAAACAACATTTTGTGTCGGTAGCCAAATTCACTCTTCTTCTACACAGTGAACACAACATAATGCATAGAGACAGACAAAACATCACACCACAATAATCACAACATCAAAATAAGAGAGAGAGATAAAAAAAAGTCTCCACAAACACACCGGCGGACAATGTGTGTCCTTTTAGTCTCGATTGAACAATGTACAAACCAACACCGATGCCCTGATGAGGTCACTAAGTAGTCAGGTACCGTGTCCCACTGATATTATTTGGAGCATACCTATATATTACTGCAAACAACAGACATATTCTAGACACTCTCCAGTAGAGCGACATTGGATATTATCTATGTGATTTAATTGAGTGTTTTGTGTATTTAGTGTGTAATTGATTTTAATCACGTATATGCGCACCAACAGAAATGGTACAAGATTGGGTACGGGAAGATAGTGTGTGCACTAGAAGAGTCTGGTTATGTAAAATGTTGATATCCATTTGCTGTGTAGGTGGCGCAACACTCTAATCACTCAAGACACAGGCTAAGTCTGTACCTCTGAGACATAGAAACTCGCTTGTTCGCGCCCTAGGTAAGTCTACTAACCTCCCTGCACTACGATGCACCACCGAGATGCCCCCAGCTCAACCTCTGGTGATGCTGGGCGCGATGATAGAGGAAGTCGCAGCACCAGCGATGACCCCTCTCCCTTGTGTTTCATGCTTGTGGAGAAACCCACTTGGGAAATTTCTGAATGAGGAAAACGTGAGACCTCTGGCGGGCGCCGAACATACATTGATTGCTAAGTTCTAGCAGTGTGAATACAGAAAGTACACATGCACATGAACACTGATAAACACACTATCCCAAAGTTGTCTTCTAGTAATACACAGCACATTACTGCATCAAAGAAAGTGTTAATGGATTGGAAAGCCCAATCTCCTTTTGCAAAATTTCATTATTGCACAATATTCAGCGCGAATCACCAATTCCAGCAGCTTACTATTCATCGAGGTTGCGTCGATTATCGAGTTCGGCCTTCAGCGTTTCCTCGCCTCGTCCGACATCATTTGGGTGACCCCAGTGATCCACCGAACAGCGCTCCAGGGCCCTGCCCGTGGCCCAAGCAGGCTCAGCGATACTCCGCAGAGTCTACTCAAAACTCATTCCGGCTGTAGTCCTGTGGCTGCCTGTCCATGCGCGACCTCATCTCATCCTCTTGTTGTCCCTTCTTCATGTCCCGTGGTTCTTATCAACACATGTCCCTGCTAGCATGCGAGCAGCCTTGTCAAAAATGCGGCGACGCCGCAGCTGCTCTTCCCTTGCACACGTTGTGGCCTAACAGTCAATATAAGAGGTTTCAGGCGTTCGTGTATCAGATCTATCGCAGATTATACACCAGCAGGTGATCCCCTTTATATGTAGGACTCTTCGCTCATCACATGGCACTGTACCGAACGGCTACTTTTCCAAGAGTTCGTCGTACCAACCGACCCACAGTGTCAATGATCATCAGACCCTTTAGGCACTGATCTCAGGCTTTGTCTTGCGTAGATTAGTCCAACTCTGCTTGCGACTCCCACACTGATCGTCAACCCGCTGGAAAAACCATAGCCTTGACTAGATGACCTTTGTTGGCAAAGTAATGTCTCTGCTTTTTAACAGTGTTTAACTCCAAGGTGCCCCTAGGGTTTATATTGGGTCTCCAAGATCCATGCTGAAAACCATTTGCCTGATCCCAAATTATATCCCCCTAAAATGTGACTCGACTCATACTGCTACTCGCTCACTTGACGCGCCCATGCCCATGGCGGGGAGGAAGCCCACTATGTTGTTAATTTTTTTTTTCTATGCCTGAGACCCCCTTCTGTGGAAACCCTGAAGAGCCGTACAATTGCGCTACGCTAATAGTGAGAGTGGCGTTTCCCAGCTCAAACGCCGCCACGGCCTCAGCCCCTCGATGGAGAGGACCAGGACGGATGAGCAGAGATCTGGCGGCATACCATCGAAGCCAGCTCTCCAGACCTAGGGTATATGGTCTACCACCCTTTGACGAGACGCCCAGCCTGTCTCCGACTCCGCCGATGCCGGCATCTCTCTTGCTCAGACCGTCCTTAACCCTCCACCGATGTTTCCCTCCACTACTCTCCAGCCTTACGCTTTCAGGAGTGGTGGTTCAGTCCTCCCTGCTTAGAAGACAACGAAAAGTTTAAGTAGACAACCTTCTCCCAAACGTCCCTACCGAATTTCTACCCGCCTAATCTGCCAACACCGTATTTCACAAGTATACCACGAATACTGCGAGCGTTGCCCTAGAGGACTTCATTTTTCTTCACACGTTCTCCCGTAATGTACCTCGGGCCACAGACCGCGAATGCGCGAGCAGGGACTCAACACAGAATGTGTGTAAGCACGCGCCTGCCCGACCTATTCATCTCTGAATACTCGGCTCATACGCGCGTTTGGAGCCGAAAGCCCCCGCAAGGCCCAAAGTTCGCGCGCAGTGGCGATGCTGGATATCACAATGTCCACAGAGGAAGAAGGCCCCTCTTAGGCTTGGTCTATGACCACCTTAGGGGAGTCTTCAACCCGCCGGGAAGAGCTATGTATAGAAGATTTCAGTTTCTGACAGATTATAAGAGAGAAGATGCGAACATATCAACTAAAGTCTCCTAGCCCCAACACATTGACTTAAAGGACAATGCCTATAGCAGAAAGTCATATTTGGAGTGTCTCAGAATATCACTATATGTGAATACCAAAAAGATTGTTCCTTAGGTCACTTATGCCGTGTGAATAATTACTAGGAGTCTACTAGGAATCATCTATAGAAGTTCGAGCAAGAGAACAGAGTCTAAAAGCCCTGCCTACATTTAGTTAATGTCGGTGTACACATCTAAATAAAATATTCTATAGAACCGACAAAAGCTTATTACAGTAGACTAGAAGTGTGCCAATGGTATATAGACATAATGTAATGTCCTCTGATATTTGAGTGTAGAGAAGACTACGTGAGTGATAAAGACTGCCGATCTCTCTTCTCTCTCTCCAAATGCAAACTGAGGTAACATGTAGGGTATGAGATTCAGACCAGAAGAGCCATAGAAGACTCGATCCAGCAGACTTGCCCGATTGGAGGCCACGTGAGCCATGAAGCCAGCCTTGAAGAGATCGCCGCCACCGACCCGCCACCTATCCTACGACACCTGAAGGAATTGGACGTAAAGCAACTGGTTGTGGCCGCCTCGAGAAACAACTATGGAGTGAACCATGATCTATTAAGTGATCTTCCTTCTACTTCAGTTGTGTCTACTTGGTGAAAATTGAGGAATCTGAATGCAGCTTGAGACATGTGTCTTCGGTTTTCTTGCCATTACGAATCAGATCCTGGCAGTGAATTGATGTGCGACCCATAAGTATTGGGATTGCCCCTCGTGTGGTAACCTGCCCGCTCGCTCCTGTGATTTTTGATATGACCACTCTATTCACGTCTGCTCCTTATCATGTTTCGAATGTTATCCCTTATTTCATTAATATTACGTAAGACTTCTCTTCTATGACTATATACTTCGTGGTGCACTTAAGCTACTCCAGTCATATATAGTGTCCGCAAGCAACCCAATTGGCATGTGCTTCGACATAAAATGAAATGAGTACTGCATTCAAACCGTCGCGAGATGCGAGCGAAATGAGTTCTTCTAGTGCTGCATTGTTAAGTACCGTGAACTGGTCGACTTCAGTCCTCAGGTCTAGTCCGAACTCGTTTGATACACACATTGACTATGTAAGTACTTATGTGCTCTCTTTTGTCCCTCCGGATACTTCCCATAGTGACAAGAGAAATAGTGTATAGTGAGGTCTAGTCTCGAACATCTCTGTCAAGCATCCAGCCAGGAAATTGCGTTCCACTTATGAGTCAGCCGGGATCAATCTGGCGTGTCCTATGTTTGTCTACTAGCGAGTAAAGAGATTACTGCACTCGACTATGCTATATCGTTCTATCTGTCACAAGCTTGTCAACAAGGAAAGTTACCTCGAAAAGAACAGGAACGAAAACGAAAAATTAAAGTGATAATGAGCCTTTTAGAGGAAACTTATGAACAACTAAGTTACAACTCGACAATATCTGCCTATGAAGAGTCTTGATTGAAGGCAGAGGAGAAGGGGACGACAGAGGCTAAGATGGTTGGCATGGTCATCACTGATTTCGATGGATCATTGAGTTTGAGCAAGCCCTGGAGTTGGTGATGGACACGGAAGCCCAAGCGTCCTGCAGGCCACGGGGTCCCAAAGAGTCAGACACGACTGAGCCACTGAACTGAACTGAACATACAATCGTTTTCTCCAGGTGTTTTGGTTACCCGAGTTTCTATCCTGTGCTAAACTAATGACGACAGTGTACTGAAGAGCTGGCGACCCAAGCACAATGTCCTTGCCACATTACATAGACTTCAGAGTATCAGTAGAAACCATCTTGTAACGATAACAGAGTCCTTGATAAAGGATCGATCGGTTACTCCAGTAAGCAGTTAACGAATCAGACAAAACACAAACTTAGACAATTTAGCAGTACGGTCTTGCCAGGCCTAATCCTTAATACTCGAAGAGGCAGTGATACAACAAATCTCATCTGTCACACTCCAATACATGACCTATGAGGAGGCCCTGAATTCATTTTTCCGCTAGCGAATCAAATCTGCAGAGATGTTCAATATTTTATCATTTTAGCGAGTATTATATTTTTGATAGTGGCGTTATATACTAAATTCGTTGGATGGACTGTTTGATTAGTGTTATGAGTGTGTGCGCTTGAGGCCGTGCGTGCTAGTTGAGCGGGGGAGGGTGATTAGGAGGGCGCTATACTATCAATGATAGTATAAGATAATATAAGTGTTATTCAAACTCTGAATTACACATCAGCTGTTGGTCAGTTCTAACACACTATTTCCTTATCACTATCTATGGATAATTGAGAAATGTGGTTGACAGTAATTATTTAAATATCTGTCTTTGGTTGCCTTGACAACGTTTGGAACAAAGTTATACTGTATGACTTGGTATTAAAAGAAAGCGTTGATGGGCTGATTATAATATCCCATACGACCCAGTACTACTTCATTTGTTAGACACCCATTTTTCAGGAACGAACAACTTAACACGATCTACGATAGTGCTTTACCAAGTCAAGTTGCCTAAAGGGAGAAATACTTGAGCAGACCAAATGCATCTCATGACCAGATGCTCTATGCTGAGGAAGACGCAAAGAAAGGCAAGAGTGTTTAAGCTGCTTTATGGAGGAAATCGTATTTAATGAAAGCAGCAGGATGACCATCAAGCAGAATCGGGGCAACCTGGCCACAGTTCAGCACTTTGTGACCACCTCTGTCCACTTCTCGTGTATTTCCATTGGCTGAGTCCTGGCCACACTCAGATTATCGATGGAGGACCTCTGAGACAGTGATTCGTCTACAGTGGTTAAAGCTAGCACCAGGCACGAAACTAACGTAATACCTGGATCCGAAGTTGTCCTGCTTCTTCCAGTGCTCTACTATGGAAGGAGGACGTCAACAGTTCAACTTCAATTGTTCCTTTTCCAGGACAATAATTAAGATGTTCCCGTTCTGGTGGGTGTTATACCATTAGTGGTGCATTGCCAATCGCAGTCTTGACATGCAGGAGCTTGATTAGACTGGCTGCCATCGAAAGGCGTGGTGTTGCTACATGCGCGTGCATGTTCTATCCCAACTTGACTCTCAGTACTTACCTACGTCTCACCACGTCTGCGACCATGCTCCTTTTATCAGTTAGAGGTGTTTGAGTACCGTCTGTATAAGTCACAAAAGACAAGATGCTAAAGGGAAACCATCTCTTTCTTTAGCAGTCCCGGTAATTGCCAAAACTCTACAAATACTCGAGATATTTCAGAAATTTTCTAACCTTTCAATACTTTTTCTAGAGAAAGATATACACATACATTAGCTATAACTACAACTGATCGAACACTTATTCAAGTCCTTCAAGTCCGATTGCCTACCTGAGTACCAGTAGTTCATAGTATATACCCTTTCTCTTCTGAATTTATGATTCTATATTTGCCAACTTGTGTAATTTCAAGCTGACCTTTCCTAGCTTTCGCTGTCCTATATTTTCCCGAGTCGTGAGACTACAGGAAACAGATCTGTTTACACAAGTACGTCTTCGATTTTTGGATAGCCTTGAGTCTGTGTAGATGAATCCTACAGTCCTCATTTTTTCTAAATTTTGATTAAAGTTTTCAAATCTTATTGTATACCGTGTTCAAGGTCAGCCCTCAGACCAGGACCCTCTACAAGGAAGTCACACTGAGGTAATACTCCACTGGAGTCAGAATTAAATAGGAATTACACATATCAGACTTTAGTTTCCTGAGAAGCTTTGCGAATCGTATTCTTATAATCCTATTTGCTCATCATCCCTTTTTCCAATACTCATACGATCCAAAGTCATTGAAAATGTGAAAAGATGTGAATAATGATCTGTCTGCCCTATACAAAGTCTTTTGACAGAAAACTGAGGGCTTCACACAGCTGATCTGAGTGGAAGGGGACCTGGACCTCCTATGGCTGGTAAGACCAGCTTAATTTCAACCATCTCAGATAGTCATACATGTACATATCAGTAAGAACTTGCATCTTCAGAACCAGATGGTCTACTAATCCAGCCACGAGATCACTAGTTTCACGTAAAGGTGCACAAAGCCATTTAGTACATCTAGAGTGATGTGTTAGGTAAAATAATCTTTTGCCTGACTTTCTCTACCTCTCCTCTGCCAGCTGCCTCATATATAAGGCGGCTATGCCAATCTTACACATATACATTCTAAAATTTCCCAAAGCCCTCTTGTCTGCATAAGAAAGTACATTCGAGATTCTCTCTTCTTAAAGACCATACACTTTTTCTATGCGTGACTTGTAGTGTTGCATGGCGCATACATGAGAGCCCACTCACCCTCCCAGCAATTCCTCATACCATGACCACTCTCGCTGCGAAATTCCTGCAGCATTCAGAGAGAGAAATGGTTATCACATTCGACTATCCTCATTCTATGTTAAGAGTTCCAGCGCTCGAGCTATATAGATGAGATGAACACATGAAACGTTTAACCGCCTAATAACGATCCGCCAAGTGCTTCAGAACCAGGATTCTGCATGGGCGCAGGTCACATCAACACAATGAGCGGGTGTCTCCGAGACAAAGAGATCGGTAGGCGTTAAGGGTACGTGAGCAGAGCAGTGCATCATATGCAGAAGCGCTTCCTAAAGAAAACAGTGTCCAGCGAGGGCTCGCCGACTGAGAGAGAGCCAGCATCTGAGTCAAAAACATGGAGAGTAGTGTTCAAGAGATCTGATACCCAAAATCAAAAGTATACTATATGTGTTAAGAACGGACAGATAGATATCGTGGACAGGCATTGCACGGATGCACTCGTGATCCAGGTTAGGGCGCCAGGTGAGCAGTACAGTGAATGTGCCCAGGATACGTCTTAACAAGGTGACAGTGCCGTCAGCGTGTTTCCACACAGTATGATGTGAGAGGTGATTCGTGATACCTAAGGACAGTTGAGAAGCTGAGAGGTTGCTCAGCCACCCAGGAAGCTAAAGTTTAGCGGCTATGCGGAATGAAGTAATCAAAGCGTTTATCTCCTCTCTTTGCCGTGTTCACAGAGTGCTGACTTGCTGGAACTGCCATCCCTTTTTGGGCTGCAGACAGTTCGCGCAGAAGCGCAACGACCTATAGAGTGCATG
This sequence comes from Bos taurus, assembly GCF_002263795.3. NCBI lineage: Eukaryota > Metazoa > Chordata > Mammalia > Artiodactyla > Bovidae > Bos > Bos taurus. The sequence continues at coordinate 8,771 of NW_020191597.1, forward strand.
AGTTCCAACAGCCACGACATGATAAATCACAACACGCTGCCTCTGTGGAAGAGAATCAAGTCTGAATCCATCCTGGCTTGCTTCCCGCTGATGCAGTTAAGCAACGCACCAACAATTTCCTAAAGAAAAATACCCGTAAACATATATAGCTACCTGTGAATAATTGAGATAAATGAGTAATGAATAGAGAGTCTAAGGCTCTCCCATATTTCCATGCCTTAAATTTTTATGTTGTCAATGTGAATTCATAAGAGTTACAGCTGTATCACATCGTGACAGTGAGCATTCCACTGGACTCATGGATGACTGCGTGCATTTCCTATGCTAAAGAGAAGCATCAATCTCACAGTGAGCCTAAAGGGGACATAGCGCTGACCACTCCTCTAGCAGCACATGCTCTGTGCTAGCATCTTATAGTAGCACCCCTTAACGCTCCTGCCGCCGCCTCTTAAATACGTGCGCATATTTGTTTCCACGCTTTATTTTACTAAAAGAGAAATACTCTCTTTGCGCTATCAACTTGTGAGTCCCATTTTAGCGTATCAAGACAGCTTTTATTTTTTCTAAGGAATTAAGATTTAAAAAAAGAACTACAACTTTTGCTTGGGCTTTCATTTATCTTATTTTTCCGCTCGTTCGACTGTTTTCGGGTACATTTCTGTTGTCTGCGCATAGAGCTAATACACATAACTAGCTGATATAGAAGCAACGACACAACACACAAAGTTTGTAAGGACCATACTACATTAGTATCAAGAAGCAACAAGGACTCACAAGAAGTGTAAAGCTACAAAGAAAGATCGACAGCCGCTACTAGCAGTCCTCCATGTGAGCCACAGGCCCAATAATTGTGACGAATTGCGCACAGTATCGGAAGGGCATAGACCACTGCAACCTTCGCAATCGATGGATACATGTATGGCCTTTATGAATGGTAGCAACCCAAAAACACCATGAGGCAGCTATTCTGCGAAACTGCTTTTTAGTGTCATGCGAGTTTCTTTGATCTCACTTTGAGTTCTTATGTCAAGTTGAACCTCACAGAATTTAAAACCTGGGCTTATTTAAATATTCTTGATTTACTACTTTTGTAACCTAACTGTCTTCCAGTAACATTTATATTCTGTTTCCTTAAACACAACCACTATATAACAATCTGATACTTGTCATCGCTCACACAGCTTTAACAGAGGAGCAGTCGCTCGGCGTCTTGTGGATCTAAGGCAACCTCCTTCCAATGTCTACATAAGAGCATTTTTCAAGATTCGGTGGAGAGCCGACGCCACAGATATTTGCATCTTCTGCAGTGATATAGGCAGCAGTGAGAGGTGCATCGTGTCTTTACGCCTGCTAATATCTTCCCTCTTGTTTTCTGCTGGCGGCCACCGGGTTTTGAAACCCATGCACCCTACTAAGTTTCTAGGGTGCAATTCGTGGACCCTTCCCTTTCCCATCCCAGCAGGTGGTCAAGGGCCCGCTGGCCTCCAAAGTGCCAGAAGCAGGGCTGGGCCAGCCGGCCAGAGTTCAGGGTTCTGGCCCTTGGACTTGCAGCGGACACTCGGCTGCTTGGGAAAACCGCGCGGCTCTGACCTTTCAGCAAAGGGGTGGAGCGGTCAAGGCCTTGAGCCCAAAGGCGAGGCCTTTCTGCGACCGCCAGGTTGTGCCAACAGAGGGCGGACTACGTGGTTCCCTGCTCCACGCAGTCCCAGTTCCCTGACCTGTGGTCCGCACCCCTCCGCCGCGCCCACTGGATGCCGACCCTTGGGGACCCAGGAGCGCACGCAGTGGGCGTTCCCAGCCGCCACGGCGACCCCCGAGAGGACAACGGGGAAGCCCTCCCCCACCCCCGCCAGGAGCCGACCCCCGCCCCGCGCCGCCCCGCCCCTGCCATGCTCCCGGTGCCTTCCCAGCCGCAGTGGGGATCCCCGGAGCACAACTGGGACCGCCCCCCATCCCCGCCACGACCCGATTCCCGACCCGCGCCGCCCGGCTTCGCCCCGCCCCGGGCGCGCTCCCGGTGCGCTGCCCACCTTCACCACGGGCTCCCGGTGAGCCCCGCCCCCACGCCCGGTTCCAGGAGAGCCTCTGGGACCTCGCTCCCGCCGCCCGGTGAAACGGGAGGACAATCCATCCAGCCCACAGAGGCAATCCAAGCTGTCTAGAATTCAGGGATCCAACGAGGGCTACGGAAAGGAAAGACGACCTGACCTAGGAGGGCCATGATATTCTATAGAACCGGACAAAGTTGGTTTCCAAGGAAACTTGATTCCTTGGAACCCGGAAAGCTGGTTCTTTTCATATGCAATTCCAAACCATGAGCTCCTTCCCAAAGCCTGCCTGGCCGCCAGCCCCACCCCCACTCCCCAGAAAAAACGGCTCAAAGAAATCTTTTCCATCTCAGGCGGAAAACTGGAAGATGTCTTGTCTTGTCTGTCTGGATTGATGTCTGTGTCAGTGTGAGCCTTGTGATTTTTGATAATAGTGCTCAAGTTCTGAGTTCTTATTTCAATGGTCTCAAGACAAGGCAGCCCTTGCAAACCCAACTGCTTCCAATACAAGAAAACTTTGACCTCAGGGAATGTCAGAGTCCCGTGAACTGGGAACTAGTCAATATGAAATATCTAGTAGTTTTGTTTTGGCTCCTCTACTGTAGACATGTCTAAGAGTCATCAACATGAAGCACAAAATGTTCATAGTGCCTCGGTTTGTTCTAAGGTAAAAATTGCTATACGTGCTAGTTCCTTGTTCCTTACCCGGACCTCCTGTGGTAAGTGTTTTCTCTCCTCTGCGGCCTGGTAAGGGTGGGTGGGCATTGGCATCCCAAAGGTGGCTAGAAGTCAATGATTTCGGCAGGCTTGTGAATAGATATGGGAGAAGGCAATGGCACCCCACTCCAGTACTCTTGCCTGGAAAATCTCATGGACGGAAGAGCCTGGTAGGCTGCAGTCCATGGGGTCGCTCAGAGTCGGGCACGACTGAGCGACTTCACTTTCACATTTCACTTTCATGCATTGGAGGAGGACATGGCAACCCACTCCAGTGTTCTTGCCTGGAGAACCCCAGGGACTGCGGGGCCTGGTGGGCTGCCGTCCATGGGGTCACACAGACTCGGACACGACTGAAACGACTTCGCAGCAGCAGCAGCAGCAGCAGCAGCAGCAGCAGTGCATAGATATCAAAAGGGTTTAGAACAGTCAGGTAGGATCACACAAGTCACCGTGAAGCAATACTTCTCCACTTAGCCAAAGCTAACAAAAGATTTCTCTTCTAGGTCAACCTAGAAGAGATCACGGAAGAGGTAAAGAAACTTAAAATCCATTAGCAAAGGCAGTTCAACCTCTCAAGAAACCTTGTGCTAGGCACAACACTCTTTTCTGGGGGTCCACTTTCCCTACAACCTCCTTATCCCATTCTGTACCCATTCCTTTGCTTCTCCCATCCTGAAACTGCCACCTGGAAGAAAGAACGACGTCGTTTTCCTTCAGAAAATGCGATTTCATGCCACATACCTTCTTTTAATACCAAGTCATACATTTCCCTTCAGCAACCAAGAACTGACTTTTATATTGGCATTCGACAGATTGGTGAACATACCTATCAGTGATAGCAGCGCCCCGCCCCTCCCCTCCCCCGCACGCACGCACGCACGCACACACACACACACACACACACACACACCCCCCAAGATCAGAACCAAACAAAACAAAAAAAAATTGCTTTCTTACGTTTCACATGTCAGGATGGTGCCAGACACTCTTATTGGATAGTCAAAAATCTCTTTTGTTTCTGTGTAAAAGGGAGGTCCTTTCAAGGCGTGAATGTTTCAGAACTTTAATTTATTTGGAAATGACCCAGCTCTTCAGTACACTGTCGTCACTTAGTTTAGCACAGGATAGAAACTCGGGTAACCAAAACACCTGGAGAAACGATTGTATGTTCAGTTCAGTTCAGTGGCTCAGTCGTGTCTGACTCTTTGGGACCCCGTGGCCTGCAGGACGCTGGGCTTCCGTGTCCATCACCAACTCCAGGGGCTTGCTCAAACTCATGTCCATCGAATCAGTGATGCCATCCAACCATCTTAGCCTCTGTCGTCCCCTTCTCCTCTGCCTTCAATCAAGACTCTCATAGGCAGATATTTTCGAGTGTAATTAGTGTTCATAGTTTCTCTAAAAGCTCATATCACATTTAATTTTTCGTTTTGTTCCTGTTCTTTCGAGGTACTTTCTTGTTGACAAGCTTGTGACAGATAGAACGATATAGCAATTTTTACCTCAGAACAAACCGAGGCACTATGAACATTTTGTGCTTCGTGTTGATGACTCTTAGACATGTCTACAGTAGAGGAGCAAAAACAAAACTACTAGATATTTCATATTGACTAGTTCCCAGTTCACGGGACTCTGACATTCCCTGAGGTCAAAGTTTTCTTGTATTGGAAGCAGTTGGGTTTGCAAGGGCTGCCTTGTCTTGAGACCATTGAAATAAGAACTCAGAACTTGAGCACTATTATCAAAAATCACAAGGCTCACACTGACACAGACATCAATCCAGACAGACAAGACAAGACATCTTCCAGTTTTCCGCCTGAGATGGAAAAGATTTCTTTGAGCCGTTTTTTCTGGGGAGTGGGGGGTGGGGCTGGCGGCCAGGCAGGCTTTGGGAAGGAGCTCCTGGTTTGGAATTGCATATGAAAAGAACCAGCTTTCCGGGTTCCAAGGAATCAAGTTTCCTTGGAAACCAACTTTGTCCGGTTCTATAGAATATCATGGCCCTCCTAGGTCAGGTCGTCTTTCCTTTCCGTAGCCCTCGTTGGATCCCTGAATTCTAGACAGCTTGGATTGCCTCTGTGGGCTGGATGGATTGTCCTCCCGTTTCACCGGGCGGCGGGAGCGAGGTCCCAGAGGCTCTCCTGGAACCGGGCGTGGGGGCGGGGCTCACCGGGAGCCCGTGGTGAAGGTGGGCGGCGCGCCGGGAGCGCGCCCGGGGCGGGGCGAAGCCGGGCGGCGCGGGTCGGGAATCGGGTCGTGGCGGGGATCGGGGGCGGTCCCAGTTGTGCTCCGGGGATCCCCACTGCGGCTGGGAAGGCACCGGGAGCATGGCAGGGGCGGGGCGGCGCGGGGCGGGGGTCGGCTCCTGGCGGGGGTGGGGGAGGGCTTCCCCGTTGTCCTCTCGGGGGTCGCCGTGGCGGCTGGGAACGCCCACTGCGTGCGCTCCTGGGTCCCCAAGGGTCGGCATCCAGTGGGCGCGGCGGAGGGGTGCGGACCACAGGTCAGGGAACTGGGACTGCGTGGAGCAGGGAACCACGTAGTCCGCCCTCTGTTGGCACAACCTGGCGGTCGCAGAAAGGCCTCGCCTTTGGGCTCAAGGCCTTGACCGCTCCACCCCTTTGCTGAAAGGTCAGAGCCGCGCGGTTTTCCCAAGCAGCCTAGTGTCCGCTGCAAGTCCAAGGGCCAGAACCCTGAACTCTGGCCGGCTGGCCCAGCCCTGCTTCTGGCACTTTGGAGGCCAGCGGGCCCTTGACCACCTGCTGGGATGGGAAAGGGAAGGGTCCACGAATTGCACCCTAGAAACTTCGTAGGGTGCATGGGTTTCAAAACCCGGTGGCCGCCCAGGCAGCAAACAAGGGAGGAGGGCACCCTGCTGCCCTTTCATGGCAGCATCTGTGGCTGTCCTGCTGAGGGGGCCTTTCCATGGGGACCGTGTGCAGTACAAGTTTGGTGTTTGGGAACCGAATAATTAGAACGTGTAAAAATTTTAAATGATGTGGTGGTTTGATTCAAACAAAACAAAACAAAACAAAACAAAAAACCAAGCTCCAAGTTTTTTGCAAATTTAGGTCTTAATATTGAAGGCCTGTGTTCCTTCCACTGTGGCATTGTACGAAGAAATGTGCGGGTTGTTTTTTTTTTTTTTTTTTAATTTGTTTTTTGTTTTTCTTTTTTTTTAGAAAAGATTCCGAAAAATGAGGGAAACAGGAAGCCCAGAGGTGCCCCTGTAGTTTGGCGAAGGCCTTAGGAGGTCACTTGGAAATGCTGCTGGCTGTGAGGGGGGGAGGGGGCAGATGTGCACAGAGCTGTGCAGGCTTGTCCTTGGCATGGATGTTCTTTGTAGAAGTCCACCTCGGAGCCATCTCCTGATGTGTAAGAATTTCCCAGACAAACCTTGAGCTAAGCAATGCGTTTTTTCCTTAGGAAATGTTGGTCTTCAGCGATGTTCAAAGCCTGTGTATTTCGGCTAGACTCTGGCTTCAGGTCGGTTCCCCCAAAAGGCTCAGAAGCGACCTGAACCAAACAGTAAGTTTTCCCCCTACCTTGTTCTCCTCATCTACGTTAAGAGTATACTTTAAGAGTATCCTGGCACATACATGTACTGCCTCACCCCTAACCTCAGTCATGTGTTCCAAGAACTTCTGTCCGTTTATTTATTTGTTTTTGGTAACATTGAATTCGTTTTGACTATGCTGGGTCTTTGCTGCTCGCTGGAAGTTGCTAGGACCTCTGGACTGCAGTCTCCCATCTCTTGCTGACCTCTTGTTGACCTCTGCAGAATCCTGGTTGGTGGGAGCTTGTTAGTTCCTTGTTCCTTACCCGGACCTCCTGTGGTAAGTGTTTTCTCTCCTCTGCGGCCTGGTAAGGGTGGGTGGGCATTGGCATCCCAAAGGTGGCTAGAAGTCAATGATTTCGGCAGGCTTGTGAATAGATATGGGAGAAGGCAATGGCACCCCACTCCAGTACTCTTGCCTGGAAAATCTCATGGACGGAAGAGCCTGGTAGGCTGCAGTCCATGGGGTCGCTCAGAGTCGGGCACGACTGAGCGACTTCACTTTCACATTTCACTTTCATGCATTGGAGGAGGACATGGCAACCCACTCCAGTGTTCTTGCCTGGAGAACCCCAGGGACTGCGGGGCCTGGTGGGCTGCCGTCCATGGGGTCACACAGACTCGGACACGACTGAAACGACTTCGCAGCAGCAGCAGCAGCAGCAGCAGCAGCAGTGCATAGATATCAAAAGGGTTTAGAACAGTCAGGTAGGATCACACAAGTCACCGTGAAGCAATACTTCTCCACTTAGCCAAAGCTAACAAAAGATTTCTCTTCTAGGTCAACCTAGAAGAGATCACGGAAGAGGTAAAGAAACTTAAAATCCATTAGCAAAGGCAGTTCAACCTCTCAAGAAACCTTGTGCTAGGCACAACACTCTTTTCTGGGGGTCCACTTTCCCTACAACCTCCTTATCCCATTCTGTACCCATTCCTTTGCTTCTCCCATCCTGAAACTGCCACCTGGAAGAAAGAACGACGTCGTTTTCCTTCAGAAAATGCGATTTCATGCCACATACCTTCTTTTAATACCAAGTCATACATTTCCCTTCAGCAACCAAGAACTGACTTTTATATTGGCATTCGACAGATTGGTGAACATACCTATCAGTGATAGTAGCGCCCGCCCCTCCCCTCCCCCGCACGCACGCACGCACACACACACACACACACACACACACACCCCCAAGATCAGAACCAAACAAAACAAAAAAAAATTGCTTTCTTACGTTTCACATGTCAGGATGGTGCCAGACACTCTTATTGGATAGTCAAAAATCTCTTTTGTTTCTGTGTAAAAGGGAGGTCCTTTCAAGGCGTGAATGTTTCAGAACTTTAATTTATTTGGAAATGACCCAGCTCTTCAGTACACTGTCGTCACTTAGTTTAGCACAGGATAGAAACTCGGGTAACCAAAACACCTGGAGAAACGATTGTATGTTCAGTTCAGTTCAGTGGCTCAGTCGTGTCTGACTCTTTGGGACCCCGTGGCCTGCAGGACGCTGGGCTTCCGTGTCCATCACCAACTCCAGGGGCTTGCTCAAACTCATGTCCATCGAATCAGTGATGCCATCCAACCATCTTAGCCTCTGTCGTCAGACATGTCTAAGAGTCATCAACACGAAGCACAAAATGTTCATAGTGCCTCGGTTTGTTCTAAGGTAAAAATTGCTATATGTCGTATCTGTCACTAAGCTTGTCACAAGAAAGTACCTCGAAAGAACAGGAACAAAACGAAAATTAAATGTGATATGAGCTTTTAGAGTAAACTATGAAACATAATTACACTCGAAAATATCTGCCTATGAGAGTCTTGATTGAAGGCAGAGGAGAAGGGACGACAGAGGCTAAGATGGTTGGATGGCATCACTGATTCGATGGACATGAGTTTGAGCAAGCCCCTGGAGTTGGTGATGGACACGGAAGCCCAGCGTCCTGCAGGCCACGGGGTCCCAAAGAGTCAGACACGACTGAGCCACTGAACTGAACTGAACATACAATCGTTTCTCCAGGTGTTTTGGTTACCCGAGTTTCTATCCTGTGCTAAACTAAGTGACGACAGTGTACTGAAGAGCTGGGTCATTTCCAAATAAATTCAAGTTCTGAAACATTCACGCCTTGAAAGGACCTCCCTTTTACACAGAAACAAAAGAGATTTTTGACTATCCAATAAGAGTGTCTGGCACCATCCTGACATGTGAAACGTAAGAAAGCAATTTTTTTTGTTTTGTTTGGTTCTGATCTTGGGTGTGTGTGTGTGTGTGTGTGTGTGTGCGTGCGTGCGGGGGAGGGGAGGGGCGCTACTATCACTGATAGGTATGTTCACCAATCTGTCGAATGCCAATATAAAAGTCAGTTCTTGGTTGCTGAAGGGAAATGTATGACTTGGTATTAAAAGAAGGTATGTGGCATGAAATCGCATTTTCTGAAGGAAAACGACGTCGTTCTTTCTTCCAGGTGGCAGTTTCAGGATGGGAGAAGCAAAGGAATGGGTACAGAATGGGATCAGGAGGTTGTAGGGAAAGTGGACCCCCAGAAAAGAGTGTTGTGCCTAGCACAAGGTTTCTTGAGAGGTTGAACTGCCTTTGCTAATGGATTTTAAGTTTCTTTACCTCTTCCGTGATCTCTTCTAGGTTGACCTAGAAGAGAAATCTTTTGTTAGCTTTGGCTAAGTGGAGAAGTATTGCTTCACGGTGACTTGTGTGATCCTACCTGACTGTTCTAAACCCTTTTGATATCTATGCACTGCTGCTGCTGCTGCTGCTGCTGCTGCTGCTGCGAAGTCGTTTCAGTCGTGTCCGAGTCTGTGTGACCCCATGGACGGCAGCCCACCAGGCCCCGCAGTCCCTGGGGTTCTCTAGGCAAGAACACTGGAGTGGGTTGCCATGTCCTCCTCCAATGCATGAAAGTGAAATGTGAAAGTGAAGTCGCTCAGTCGTGCCCGACTCTGAGCGACCCCATGGACTGCAGCCTACCAGGCTCTTCCGTCCATGAGATTTTCCAGGCAAGAGTACTGGAGTGGGGTGCCATTGCCTTCTCCCATATCTATTCACAAGCCTGCCTAAATCATTGACTTCTAGCCACCTTTGGGATGCCAATGCCCACCCACCCTTACCAGGCCCCAGAGGAGAGAAAACACTTACCACAGGAGGTCCGGGTAAGGAACAAGGAACTAACAAGCTCCCACCAACCAGGATTCTGCAGAGGTCAACAAGAGGTCAGCAAGAGATGGGAGACTGCAGTCCAGAGGTCCTAGCAACTTCCAGCGAGCAGCAAAGACCCAGCATAGTCAAAACGAATTCAATGTTACCAAAAACAAATAAATAAACGGACAGAAGTTCTTGGAACACATGACTGAGGTTAGGGGTGAGGCAGTACATGTATGTGCCAGGATACTCTTAAAGTATACTCTTAACGTAGATGAGGAGAACAAGGTAGGAGGAAAACTTACTGTTTGGTTCAGGTCGCTTCTGAGCCTTTTGGGGGAACCGACCTGAAGCCAGAGTCTAGCCGAAATACACAGGCTTTGAACATCGCTGAAGACCAACATTTCCTAAGGAAAAAACGCATTGCTTAGCTCAAGGTTTGTCTGGGAAATTCTTACACATCAGGAGATGGCTCCGAGGTGGATTTCTACAAAGAACATCCATGCAAAGGACAAGCCTGCACAGCTCTGTGCACATCTGCCCCCTCCCCCCCTCACAGCCAGCAGCATTTCCAAGTGACCTCCTAAGGCCTTCGCCAAACTACAGGGGCACCTCTGGGCTTCCTGTTTCCCTCATTTTTCGGAATCTTTTCTAAAAAAAAAGAAAAACAAAAAACAAATTAAAAAAAAAAAAAAAAACCCGCACATTTCTTCGTACAATGCCACAGTGGAAGGAACACAGGCCTTCAATATTAAGACCTAAATTTGCAAAAAACTTGGAGCTTGGTTTTTTGTTTTGTTTGGTTTTGTTTTGTTTGAATCAAACCACCACATCATTTAAAATTTTTACACGTTCTAATTATTCGGTTCCAAAACACCAAACTTGTACTGCACACGGTCCCCATGGAAAGGCCCCCTCAGCAGGACAGCCACAGATGCTGCCATGAAAGGGCAGCAGGGTGCCCTCCTCCCTTGTTTGCTGCCTGGGCGGCCACCGGGTTTTGAAACCCATGCACCCTACTAAGTTTCTAGGGTGCAATTCGTGGACCCTTCCCTTTCCCATCCCAGCAGGTGGTCAAGGGCCCGCTGGCCTCCAAAGTGCCAGAAGCAGGGCTGGGCCAGCCGGCCAGAGTTCAGGGTTCTGGCCCTTGGACTTGCAGCGGACACTCGGCTGCTTGGGAAAACCGCGCGGCTCTGACCTTTCAGCAAAGGGGTGGAGCGGTCAAGGCCTTGAGCCCAAAGGCGAGGCCTTTCTGCGACCGCCAGGTTGTGCCAACAGAGGGCGGACTACGTGGTTCCCTGCTCCACGCAGTCCCAGTTCCCTGACCTGTGGTCCGCACCCCTCCGCCGCGCCCACTGGATGCCGACCCTTGGGGACCCAGGAGCGCACGCAGTGGGCGTTCCCAGCCGCCACGGCGACCCCCGAGAGGACAACGGGGAAGCCCTCCCCCACCCCCGCCAGGAGCCGACCCCCGCCCCGCGCCGCCCCGCCCCTGCCATGCTCCCGGTGCCTTCCCAGCCGCAGTGGGGATCCCCGGAGCACAACTGGGACCGCCCCCCATCCCCGCCACGACCCGATTCCCGACCCGCGCCGCCCGGCTTCGCCCCGCCCCGGGCGCGCTCCCGGTGCGCTGCCCACCTTCACCACGGGCTCCCGGTGAGCCCCGCCCCCACGCCCGGTTCCAGGAGAGCCTCTGGGACCTCGCTCCCGCCGCCCGGTGAAACGGGAGGACAATCCATCCAGCCCACAGAGGCAATCCAAGCTGTCTAGAATTCAGGGATCCAACGAGGGCTACGGAAAGGAAAGACGACCTGACCTAGGAGGGCCATGATATTCTATAGAACCGGACAAAGTTGGTTTCCAAGGAAACTTGATTCCTTGGAACCCGGAAAGCTGGTTCTTTTCATATGCAATTCCAAACCATGAGCTCCTTCCCAAAGCCTGCCTGGCCGCCAGCCCCACCCCCCACTCCCCAGAAAAAACGGCTCAAAGAAATCTTTTCCATCTCAGGCGGAAAACTGGAAGATGTCTTGTCTTGTCTGTCTGGATTGATGTCTGTGTCAGTGTGAGCCTTGTGATTTTTGATAATAGTGCTCAAGTTCTGAGTTCTTATTTCAATGGTCTCAAGACAAGGCAGCCCTTGCAAACCCAACTGCTTCCAATACAAGAAAACTTTGACCTCAGGGAATGTCAGAGTCCCGTGAACTGGGAACTAGTCAATATGAAATATCTAGTAGTTTTGTTTTTGCTCCTCTACTGTAGACATGTCTAAGAGTCATCAACATGAAGCACAAAATGTTCATAGTGCCTCGGTTTGTTCTAAGGTAAAAATTGCTATATCGTTCTATCTGTCACAAGCTTGTCAACAAGAAAGTACCTCGAAAGAACAGGAACAAAACGAAAAATTAAATGTGATATGAGCTTTTAGATAAACTATGAACACTAATTACACTCGAAAATATCTGCCTATGAGAGTCTTGATTGAAGGCAGAGGAGAAGGGGACGACAGAGGCTAAGATGGTTGGATGGCATCACTGATTCGATGGACATGAGTTTGAGCAAGCCCCTGGAGTTGGTGATGGACACGGAAGCCCAGCGTCCTGCAGGCCACGGGGTCCCAAAGAGTCAGACACGACTGAGCCACTGAACTGAACTGAACATACAATCGTTTCTCCAGGTGTTTTGGTTACCCGAGTTTCTATCCTGTGCTAAACTAAGTGACGACAGTGTACTGAAGAGCTGGGTCATTTCCAAATAAATTAAAGTTCTGAAACATTCACGCCTTGAAAGGACCTCCCTTTTACACAGAAACAAAAGAGATTTTTGACTATCCAATAAGAGTGTCTGGCACCATCCTGACATGTGAAACGTAAGAAAGCAATTTTTTTTTGTTTTGTTTGGTTCTGATCTTGGGTGTGTGTGTGTGTGTGTGTGTGTGTGTGTGTGTGCGTGCGTGCGGGGGAGGGGAGGGGCGCTACTATCACTGATAGGTATGTTCACCAATCTGTCGAATGCCAATATAAAAGTCAGTTCTTGGTTGCTGAAGGGAAATGTATGACTTGGTATTAAAAGAAGGTATGTGGCATGAAATCGCATTTTCTGAAGGAAAACGACGTCGTTCTTTCTTCCAGGTGGCAGTTTCAGGATGGGAGAAGCAAAGGAATGGGTACAGAATGGGATCAGGAGGTTGTAGGGAACGTGGACCCCCAGAAAAGAGTGTTGTGCCTAGCACAAGGTTTCTTGAGAGGTTGAACTGCCTTTGCTAATGGATTTTAAGTTTCTTTACCTCTTCCGTGATCTCTTCTAGGTTGACCTAGAAGAGAAATCTTTTGTTAGCTTTGGCTAAGTGGAGAAGTATTGCTTCACGGTGACTTGTGTGATCCTACCTGACTGTTCTAAACCCTTTTGATATCTATGCACTGCTGCTGCTGCTGCTGCTGCTGCTGCTGCGAAGTCGTTTCAGTCGTGTCCGAGTCTGTGTGACCCCATGGACGGCAGCCCACCAGGCCCCGCAGTCCCTGGGGTTCTCCAGGCAAGAACACTGGAGTGGGTTGCCATGTCCTCCTCCAATGCATGAAAGTGAAATGTGAAAGTGAAGTCGCTCAGTCGTGCCCGACTCTGAGCGACCCCATGGACTGCAGCCTACCAGGCTCTTCCGTCCATGAGATTTTCCAGGCAAGAGTACTGGAGTGGGGTGCCATTGCCTTCTCCCATATCTATTCACAAGCCTGCCTAAATCATTGACTTCTAGCCACCTTTGGGATGCCAATGCCCACCCACCCTTAGCAGGCCCCAGAGGAGAGAAAACACTTACCACAGGAGGTCCGGGTAAGGAACAAGGAACTAACAAGCTCCCACCAACCAGGATTCTGCAGAGGTCAACAAGAGGTCAGCAAGAGATGGGAGACTGCAGTCCAGAGGTCCTAGCAACTTCCAGCGAGCAGCAAAGACCCAGCATAGTCAAAACGAATTCAATGTTACCCAAAACAAATAAATAAACGGACAGAAGTTCTTGGAACACATGACTGAGGTTAGGGGTGAGGCAGTACATGTATGTGCCAGGATACTCTTAAAGTATACTCTTAACGTAGATGAGGAGAACAAGGTAGGAGGAAAACTTACTGTTTGGTTCAGGTCGCTTCTGAGCCTTTTGGGGGAACCGACCTGAAGCCAGAGTCTAGCCGAAATACACAGGCTTTGAACATCGCTGAAGACCAACATTTCCTAAGGAAAAAACGCATTGCTTAGCTCAAGGTTTGTCTGGGAAATTCTTACACATCAGGAGATGGCTCCGAGGTGGATTTCTACAAAGAACATCCATGCAAAGGACAAGCCTGCACAGCTCTGTGCACATCTGCCCCCTCCCCCCCTCACAGCCAGCAGCATTTCCAAGTGACCTCCTAAGGCCTTCGCCAAACTACAGGGGCACCTCTGGGCTTCCTGTTTCCCTCATTTTTCGGAATCTTTTCTAAAAAAAAAGAAAAACAAAAAACAAATTAAAAAAAAAAAAAAAAACCCGCACATTTCTTCGTACAATGCCACAGTGGAAGGAACACAGGCCTTCAATATTAAGACCTAAATTTGCAAAAAACTTGGAGCTTGGTTTTTTGTTTTGTTTGGTTTTGTTTTGTTTGAATCAAACCACCACATCATTTAAAATTTTTACACGTTCTAATTATTCGGTTCCAAAACACCAAACTTGTACTGCACACGGTCCCCATGGAAAGGCCCCCTCAGCAGGACAGCCACAGATGCTGCCATGAAAGGGCAGCAGGGTGCCCTCCTCCCTTGTTTGCTGCCTGGGCGGCCACCGGGTTTTGAAACCCATGCACCCTACTAAGTTTCTAGGGTGCAATTCGTGGACCCTTCCCTTTCCCATCCCAGCAGGTGGTCAAGGGCCCGCTGGCCTCCAAAGTGCCAGAAGCAGGGCTGGGCCAGCCGGCCAGAGTTCAGGGTTCTGGCCCTTGGACTTGCAGCGGACACTCGGCTGCTTGGGAAAACCGCGCGGCTCTGACCTTTCAGCAAAGGGGTGGAGCGGTCAAGGCCTTGAGCCCAAAGGCGAGGCCTTTCTGCGACCGCCAGGTTGTGCCAACAGAGGGCGGACTACGTGGTTCCCTGCTCCACGCAGTCCCAGTTCCCTGACCTGTGGTCCGCACCCCTCCGCCGCGCCCACTGGATGCCGACCCTTGGGGACCCAGGAGCGCACGCAGTGGGCGTTCCCAGCCGCCACGGCGACCCCCGAGAGGACAACGGGGAAGCCCTCCCCCACCCCCGCCAGGAGCCGACCCCCGCCCCGCGCCGCCCCGCCCCTGCCATGCTCCCGGTGCCTTCCCAGCCGCAGTGGGGATCCCCGGAGCACAACTGGGACCGCCCCCCATCCCCGCCACGACCCGATTCCCGACCCGCGCCGCCCGGCTTCGCCCCGCCCCGGGCGCGCTCCCGGTGCGCTGCCCACCTTCACCACGGGCTCCCGGTGAGCCCCGCCCCCACGCCCGGTTCCAGGAGAGCCTCTGGGACCTCGCTCCCGCCGCCCGGTGAAACGGGAGGACAATCCATCCAGCCCACAGAGGCAATCCAAGCTGTCTAGAATTCAGGGATCAACGAGGGCTACGGAAAGGAAAGACGACCTGACCTAGGAGGGCCATGATATTCTATAGAACCGGACAAAGTTGGTTTCCAAGGAAACTTGATTCCTTGGAACCCGGAAAGCTGGTTCTTTTCATATGCAATTCCAAACCCATGAGCTCCTTCCCAAAGCCTGCCTGGCCGCCAGCCCCACCCCCCACTCCCCAGAAAAAACGGCTCAAAGAAATCTTTTCCATCTCAGGCGGAAAACTGGAAGATGTCTTGTCTTGTCTGTCTGGATTGATGTCTGTGTCAGTGTGAGCCTTGTGATTTTTGATAATAGTGCTCAAGTTCTGAGTTCTTATTTCAATGGTCTCAAGACAAGGCAGCCCTTGCAACCCAACTGCTTTCCAATACAAGAAAACTTTGACCTCAGGGAATGTCAGAGTCCCCGTGAACTGGGAATAGTCAATATGAAATATCTAGTAGTTTTGTTTTTCTCCTCTACTGTAGACATGTCTAAGAGTCATCAACATGAAGCACAAAATGTTCATAGTGCCTCGGTTTGTTCTAAGGTAAAAATTTGCTAATATCGTTCTATCTGTCACAAGCTTGTCAACAAGAAAGTACCTCGAAAGAACAGGAACAAAACGAAAAATTAAATAGTGATATGAGCTTTTAGAAAAACTATGATACACTAATTTACACCTCGACATATGATCTGCTTGGAGAGTCATTATTCGCAAGCGCACAGGAGAGCGAGACGACACGAGGTCTAAGCCTATGATGTGGACATCACTGATATCGATGACTGAGTTTGAGCAGCCCCTGGAGTTGGTGTATTGGACACGGAAGCCAGCGTCCTGCAGGCCACGGGGCCACTGTCGGTCACTCTCTGGCAAGTTCTCGCCAAGGATCGTGTGCGTCACCAACGAATCCTGCAAGGCACTGCCAGATTATGGAACTCGACAGCGAATAACAATCAGTTCTCCACATCCGATGATATTGTTGGAGTTTAGCGACCGTTAAGAGTGAGTATTAACTACTTGCACTGAAGGACAATCAACAGAGCAATTCACATAGCACAGTGTTACAGACCATGATTCTAAAAACTTGCTGCACCGGCAGAAG
This sequence comes from Bos taurus, assembly GCF_002263795.3. Lineage (NCBI taxonomy): Eukaryota > Metazoa > Chordata > Mammalia > Artiodactyla > Bovidae > Bos > Bos taurus. Next base: position 24,934 of record NW_020191597.1, read on the forward strand.
CAACGACGTGCGTTACATCTTCCCAAATAAATTTAAGAGTTCCCTAGTGAACCCACCGCTATTCCCACCCCTATAGCAACACAACTACGTCCCATTTTCACTCCAGGGAAAACAAAAAAGCGAAGCTTTAAACTGAGAGCTGTGACTTTGCTCAATAGGAAACGGTGTACTTGGAAGGGCAGGCCCATACTCAACATAGTGAAGAAGAGGCGTACAAAGAAAGCAAATTTTTTTTGTTTGATTTGGTGTAACTGAATTCTCGTGGAATGTATAAGAAAAAAAAAAAAATTGGAATGTGTGTTACACAAGAGCTTTACATCAATTTAATGTAGTGTTGTGTGATTTGATGTGTGTTTTGCCGTCGCGTCCGGTGGTGAGAGAGACAGGTAACGGCAGCAACTTAATCGACTTGATAGTCGGCTTGAGTGTGGAATATCGCACCAAGAACTGGGTCGTATTGGCACATGTTAACTTATAAACATCAGGTCAGAATAATATGGGTGTTCCAGGATACTCTTATGACTCTACCAATCAGAGATATAAAACAACGAAGTTGGACATTCTAGTGTGGCTATGATCACAATCGCAATTTTCGTAGGACAGGACAAACTAAAAAACCTGACGACTGCGTTACTTTCAGCTGTCCAAGGTCCCAAAGCCGAAGGGCAGTTTCAGGATGGGAGAAGCGAAAAGGAATGCGGTACGAGGATGGTGGAGTAAGGAGGTTGTAGGACGTGGACCCCCAGAAAAAGAGTTTGTCCTAGCCAGGCATAGGTGGTTTAACAGTGTGTGAGGTAGGCTTGCCAAACTGCACATTTGCTAATGTGATTTTAAGTTTCTTTTACCTCTTCCGTGATTCATCTGTTTAGGTGACCTAGAAGAGAATCTTTTGTTAGCTTAGTGGGCCTAGTGAGGGAAAGTATTGCTGTCACGCGTGACTTGTGTGATGCCTACTCTGACTGTTCTAAACCCTTTTGATACATAATGCAGCTGGGCTCGCTGCTGACTGCTTGACTCGCTGCTAAGATCTGGAAGGGGTGAGCTGCGAGCGAGTCGTTTCCAAGTGCGAATTTCCCGAAAGGTCTCGGGTGCACCTCAGATAGGAACGGCAAGCCGACCAGGTCCCCCGCCAACCATGCTCACCGTGGGGTTCTCCAAAGGCAGGGGCAAAAGATACTGGCTAGGAGATAGACCGGAACTGACAGAGATGGATCTTGTGACAACCTTTCTTCCTCAACTCTCAAAACATGGCATGAATGAGGTCCAAACTAGCTGAAAGTGAAGTCGCCTCAGTCGTGGCCCGATGTTCCCATGAGCGGACCGCCATGGGACGTAGCACGAGCTAACAGGCTCTTCCGTCCATGAATTTTCCAGGCACGAGTACTGGAGTGGGGGTTGGGCATTGCCTCTCCTTGCCCATATAGTTTCACAACTGGCACTGCCAATACAATCGAGTGTATATCGTGAGAGACCGACTCGGGATGCCAAATGCCCACCCACCGCTGTAGCCGCACACCCAAGAGGAGCAGACGCAAACACTTACCCGAGCCCAGCGAGGTTCCCGACCTGCCCCGGCCGGGTAAAGAACAAGGGAACAAGAAGAAAGAGGACATCCCTCCCACCAAACCAGGGATTCTGCAGAGGTCACAAGAGGTCAGGCAAGCCAGGAGGAGACTGCAGTCCAGAGTTGGCCTAGCAACTAACTCCCTCACCAGCGCGCTAGATGCTGTCGTCTGAAGAGAGACATCCACAGAAGTCATAGTCACAAACGATTCAATTTATCCCAAAAACAATAGAATAAAGCTACTAAGAAAGAGTTCTACGTGGAGATCCACCGGCACGACCTGGTGGTAATCTTACGGGAACGGCAGGTAGCGAGAAAAGTATAGGAGACCAGGATACTCTTAACAAGAATACTTACCTCTGTTCAAACGTTACCGATCACTCAATGGTATGTTGGTATGGACCGATCTTGCAACGCACGAACAGGATAGAGTGGCAAAAAACTCACCAAATGCTCCTTGGTTCAGGTGCGCCTCTTGCCTCTTCTTGGTCCGATCCGACCGACAATAGACAGCCAAATAGAGGATTACTCCATGACCGTAAAATGTCACGTCTTGAGTGAGTTGACTGTCGACCATCTGCCCATGAAGACCAAACATTCCTAAGAAAAAACGCATGCTTAGCTCAAGGTTTGTCTGAATTCTTACCACATCAGGAGATGAGTCCGAGGTGGATTTCTTACAAAAACATCAATGCAAAGGACAAGCCTGCACCAAGCTCTGTGCACATCTGTCACCCTCCCCGCCTCAACAAGCCAAGCACCGATTTCCAAGTGGCCTCCTAAGGCCCTTCGCCAAACTACAGGGGCACCTCTGGCTCCTGTTTCCCTCACCTTTTTCGGAATTCTTTTCTTAAAAAAAGAAAAACAAAAAAGCAATTAAAAAAAAAAATAACCCGCACATTTCTTCTACATGCCACAGTGGAAGGAACCCACAGGCCTTCAATATTAAGGACCTAAATTGCAAAACTTGGAGCTTGGTTTTTTGTTTTGTTGGTTTGTTTTGTTTTGGAATCAAACCACCAATCATTTAAAAGTTTACACGTTCTATATTCGTATTCCAAACACCAAACTGTACTGACACACCGGTCCCCATGGGAAAGGCCCCCTCAGCAGACAGCACAGATGCTGCCATGGAAGGCAGCAGGTGCCCTCCTCCCTGTTTGCTGCCTGGCGGCCACCGGTTTTGGAAACCCATGGCACCCTACTAAGTTTCTAGGGTGCAATTCGTGGACCCTTTCCCTTTCCCATCCCAGCAGGTGGTCAAGGGCCCGCTGGCCTCCAAAGTGCCAGAAGCAGGGCTGGGCCAGCCGGCCAGGAGTTCAGGTTCTGGCCCTTGGACTGCAAGCGGACACTCGCGCTGCTTGGGAAAACGCGCGGCTCTGACCTTTCAGCAAAGGGGTGGGGCGGTCAAGGCCTTGAGCCCAAAGGCGAGGCCTTTCTGCGACCGCCAGTTGTGCCAACAGAGGCGGACTCGGGTTCCCTGCTCCACGCAGTCCCATTCCCTTGACCTAGTGGTCCGCACCCCTCCGCCGCGCCCCACTGGATGCCGACCCCTTGGGGACCCAGCGAGCGCAGCGCAGTGGCGTTCCAGCCCCACGGCGACCCCCGAGAGACAACTGGGAAGCCCTCCCCCACCCCGCGCAGGAGCCGACCCCCCCGCCCCGCGCCGCCCCGCCCTGCCATTGGCTTTTCCCCTGCCTTCCCAGCCGCAGTGGGGGATCCCCGAGCACAACTGGGACGCCCCCGATCCCCGCCACGACCCGATTCCGACCCGCGCCGCCCGCTTCGCCCCGCCCCGGCGCGCTCCCGGGCGCGCCGCCACTCAACCACGGGCTCCGTGAGCCCCCCCCCACGCCCGTTCCAGGAGAGCCTCTGGGACCTTCGCGCCCGCCGCCCGGTGAAACGGGAGGACAATCCATCAGCCCACAGAGCAATCCCCAAGCTGTCTAGAATTCAGGGATCCAACGAGGGCTACGAAAGGAAAGACGACCTGACCCTAGGAGGGCCAGATATTCTATAGAACCGGACAAAGTTGTTTTCCAAGGAAACTGTCCTTTGGAACCCGGAAAGCTGGTTCTTTCATATGCAATTCCAAAACCCAGGAGCTCCTTTCCCCAAAAGGCTGCTGGCCGCCAGCCCCACCCCTCCACTCCCAGAATTAAAACGGCTCAAAGAAAATCTTTTCCATCTCAGGCGGAAAACTGGGAAGATGTCTTGTCTTGTCTGTTGGAATTGATGCTGTGTCAGTGTGAGCCTTGTGATTTTTGATAATTAGTGCTCAAAGTTTCTGAGTTCTTATTTCAATGGTCTCAAGACAAGGCAGCCCTTGCAAACCCAACTGCTCCAATACAAGGAAAAACTTTGACCTCAGGGAATGGTCAGAGTCCCGTGAACTGGGAACTAATGTCCAATTCACTTGAATATATCCTTATGGTAGTTTGTTCTCTTCTCTCTCTCGTACTGTTCAGTACTTACTGCTATTATAAGAGCCAATCGAACACCGAAGCACAAAATGTTCAATGGAGTGCCGTCGGTTTGTTCTGAGGTAAAAATTGCTATATCGTTCTTCTGTCACAAGCTTGTCAGACAAGAATTCCATGGTATCTCGATCAAGTGAACAGGAACAAACGAAAAAATTAAAATTGATAGGAGGCTTTTAGAGAAAACTATGAACACTAATTTACACTCGAAAATATTCTGCCTATGGAGTCGATGAAGGCAGAGGAGAAGGGGACGACAGAGGCTAAGTGGTTGGATGGCATCACTGATTCGATGGACATGAGTTTGAGCAAGCCCCTGGAGTGTGATGGACACGGAAGCCCAGCGTCCTGCAGGGCCACGAGAGTCATTCTTCCACATCAAGTGGCCCAAGTGAGTCGAAAGAGTAGGACACGACTGACCACTGAAACTGAACTAACATACGTCTTTCTCCAGGTTTTATGGTTAGCCCTGATTTTCTATCCTTGGTAAACTAAGGACACAGTGTACTTGAAGAGCTGGGTCATTTCCAAATAAATTTCAAGTTCTGAACATCACGCCTAAAGGACCTCCCTTTTACACAGAAACAAAAGACGATTTTCGCACGACATCCTAATCAAGTTGCTGGCCCCATCCTGACATGTGAAACGTAAGAAAGCAATTTTTTCTTGTTTTGTTTCGTTGTTCCTGATTCGTTATATGAGGCCCGAAGGTGGTCGTGGAATCGTCTTGATGTGTTATGTAGTGCCTCTCCTGTTGTCTCCTGCCGTCGTTGCCGCGTGCGTGCGGGGGTTGAGGGGAGGGCGGGCTTGGCTGCCGATATCACTATAGGTATGTTTCCCAATTGCTGTCGAATGCCAATATAAAGTCAGTTCTTTTGTTCTGAAGGGAAAGTAGGTAGGATAATACTGGTATTAAAATAGAAGAAGGTCTGTCTGTGTGGCATGAATCGCATGTTCTGAAGGAAACGACGTCGTTCTTTCTTCCAGGTGGGCAGTTTCAGGATGGGAAGCAAAGGGAATGGTACAGAATGGGATAAGGGGTTGTAGGGAAAGTGGACCCAGAAAGAGTGTGCCATAGCACAGTTCCTTGCTGTGAGAGGTTGAACTGCCTTTGCTAATGGATTTTAAGTTTCTTTACCTCTTCCGTGATCTCTCTAGGTTGACCTAGAAGAGAAATCTTTTTTAGCTTTGGCTAAGTGGAGAAGTATTGCTTCACGGTGCTTGTTGTGATCCTACGCTGACTGTTCTAAAACCCTTTGATATCTATGCACTAGCTTGCTGCTGCTTGCTGCTTGCTGCTGCTGCTGCGAAGTGTTTCAGTCGTGTGCCGATCGTGTGGACCCATGGACGGACAGCCACCAGGCCCGCAGTCCCTGGGGTCTCCGGCAGAACACTGAGTGGTTGCCATGTCCTCCTCCAATGCATGAAAGTGAAATGTGAAAGTGAAGTCGCTCAGTCGTGCCCGACTCTGAGCGACCCCATGGACTGCACCTACCAGGCTTTTCCGTCCATGAGATTTTCCAGGCAAGAGTACTGAGTGGGGTCCATTGCCTTCTCCCCATGGTAATCTATATTCTATACGATTGAAAGACTGATGCCCTGAAGTTTGAACTTCCCATACCTCTCCGGAGGCCAATCCTAGATGTGACTTCTAAGACCAACCTTTTGGGTGATGCCTCAATTGGCGAACACACCACCACTTCACTCGCTAGGAACCGGAGGAGGAGGAAGAATGGAAAGGCAGGAGGGAAGGACAAACACCTGTAGAGCCAGGTGAGGTTCCAGTTGGGGTATTGAGAACGAGTTAGGCAGGTCAACTACATACCAAAGAGGACCATGCTCCCACGCATACCAGTTGGAGAGTTGCAGAGAGGTATCAAAAACTCCCAATGAGTTTGGAGTGCAGACGAAGAAGAAGACTGGGGGGAGAGCTGGCCAGGGAGGCATCCGCGAACTCGGGGCGTAGGCGAGTACTGCATCAAGCAGCAGCAGCAAAGACCCAGCATTAGTCAAAACGAATTCAATTGTTACCAAAAACAATAAATAAACGGACAGAAAGTTTTCTGGACCACATGACTGAGGTTAGGGTGAGCAGATAAAATGTATGTTGCCAGGATACTTCTTAAAGTATAACTCTTAACGTAGATGAGGAAGAACAAGGTAGGGGAAAACTTACTGTTTGGTTCAATGTCGCTTTGAGCCTTTTGGGGGAACCGAACCTGAAGCAGAAGTCTAGCCGAAAATTACACAGGCTTGAACATCGCTGAGACCAACATTTCCTAAGAAAAAACGCAGATTGCTTGCTCAAGGTTTGTCTGGGAAATTCTTACACATCAGGAATGTTGCTCCGAGGTGGGACTTCTACAAAAGAACATCCATGCAAGGACAAGCCTGCCAGCTTGTGCACATCTGCCCCCTC
>NW_020191598.1:0-14075 GCF_002263795.3 Bos taurus
CAAGTAGATGAGCAGGCAGGAATTATGCAGCACAGGTGCAATTTCAAGCAGATGACAGACAGGAATTGTACAGCTCAGCTGGCAATTGTCAAGCAGATGAGCAGACAGTAATCACGCAGCTCAGCAGGCCCTGAACACGTGACTGAGCAATGCACTGTTCACGTCGCTGATCACACACCTATCACGTGAATGATCATGGCACTGATCACGTGGCTCTCATGCACTGATCACGTGATTGCGCATGCACTGACCACGTAATTGTATGCACTGCTCACGTGGCTTCATGCACTGATGACGTGGCTGATCATGCACTTAACATGTGACTGATCATGCACTGATCACGTAGCTATCTTGCACTGATCACTTGGCTGATCATACACTCATCACGGGACTGATCGTGCATTGATTATGGCGCTATCATGCATTGACTACATGACTCCACATGCACTGATCACGTGGATGATCATGCACTGATCACGTGACTGACCATGCACTGATCACGTGACTGATCATGCACTGATCACGTGGCTGATCATGCACTGATCACGTGGCTATCACGCACTGCTCACGTGGCTGATCATGCAATGATCACGTAGCTACCATGTACTGGTCACGTGAATGATCATGCACTGATCACGTAAATGATCATGCACTGGTCATGTGGCTGATCATGCACTGATCACGTGGCTGATCATACACTGATCACGTGACTGATCATGCACTGATCACGTGACTGATCATGCACTGATCACGTGGCTATCATGCACTGATCACTTGGCTGGTCATACTGATCACGTGCCTCGTCATGCACTGATCACGTGGCTGATCATGCACTGATCACGTGACTGATCATGCACTGATCACGTGGCTATCATGCACAGATCACATGGCTGATCATGCAATGATCACGTAGCTACCATATACTGGTCACGTGACTGATCATACACTGTTCACCTGTCTGACCATGCACTGCTCACGTGGCTGATCACACACTGTTCATGGAACTGATCATGCACTGATCACGTGGATATCATGCATTGATCACGTGGCTGAACATGCATTGTTCACGTGGCTTACCACACACCTGTCACGTGACTGATCATGCACTGATCACGTGGCACTCATGCACTGATCACTGGCTGATCATACTCTGCTCACGTAACTGATCATGGCACAACATCACGTGGCTATCATGCACTTCTCACCTGGCTGGTCATGCAATGTTCACGTAGCTACCATTTACTGGTCACGTGACTGATCATGCTCAGATCACGTAAATGATCATGCACTGTTCAGTTGACTGATCATGTACTGATCACGTGACTGATCATGCACTGATCACGTGGCTATCATGCACTGCTCACGTGGCTGATCATGCAATGATCACGTAGCAACCATGTACTGGTCACGTGACTGATCATGCACTGATCACGTAATTAATCCTGCACTGATCACCTGACTCATCATGCACTGATCACGTGGCTGATCACACACGTATCACGTGACTGATCATGCACTGATCACGTGGCTATCATGCACTAATCACGTGGATAAACATACACTGATCATGTGACAGATCATGCAGTGATCACGGCGCTATCATGCACTGCTCACGTGGCTGACCATGCAATGATCACGTAGCTACCATGTACTGGTCACGTGAGTGATCATGCACTGAGCACGTAATTGATCATACACTGATCAGGTGACTTATCATGCACTGTTCACGTGACTGATCATGCACTGATCACGTGACTGATCATGCACTGATCTCGTTGCTCTCATGCAAGGTTCACATGGCAGATCATGTAATGATCACGTAGCTACCATGTACTGGTCACGTGACTATCATTCACTGATCACGTAATTGATCATGCACTGATCACGTGGCTGATCATACACTGATCACGTGACTGATCATGCACTGATCACGTGGCTGATCATGCAATGATCACGTAGCTACCATGTACTGGTCACGTGACTGATCATGCACTAATCACGTAATTGATCATGCACTGATCACGTGGCTGATTCATGCAATGATCATGTAGCTACCATGTACTGGTCACGTGACTGATCATGCACTAATCACGTAATTGATCATGCACTGATCACGTGGCTGATCATGCACTAATCACGTGACTGGTCATGCACTGATCACGTGGTTGATCATGCACTGATCACGTGACTGATCATGCACACATACGTGGCTATCATGCACTGCTCACGTGGCTGGTCATGCAATGATCACGTAGCTACCATATAATGGTCACGTGACTGATCATGCACAGATCACGTAAATGATCATGCACTGTTCCCGTGACTGATCATGTACTGATCACGTGACTGATCATGCACTGATCAACGTGGCTTATCATGCTCTCCTCAAGTGGGTGATCATGCAATGATCACGTAGCAACCATGTACTGGTCACCTGACTGATCATGCACTGATCATGTAATTGATCAAGCACTTTTCACGTGGCTGATCATGCACTGATCCCGTGACTGATCATGCACTGATCACGTGGCTATCATGCACTGATCACTTGGCTGGTCATACACTGATCACGCAGCTACCATGTACTGGTCACGTGACTGATCATGCACTGATGACGTAATTGATCATGCACTGATCATGTGGCTGATCATGCACTGATCACTTAACTGATCATGCACTGATCACGTGACTTATCATGCACTGATCACGTGGCTTTAATGCACTGATCACATGGCTGGTCATACACTGATCACGTGCCTGGTCATGCACAGATTACATGACTGATCATGCACTGATCACGTCACAGATCATGCACTGATCACTTGGTATCAATGCACTACTCACGTGGCTGATCATGCAATGATCATGTAGCTACATGTACCGGTCACGTGACAGATCATACACCCATACAGGTGACTGATCATGCACTGGATTCAGCGTTGGCTATCAAAAGCACTGTTCACGGTGGCTGATCATACACTGATCACCTGCCTGGTCATAGCACAGATCACGTGACCTAATCATGAACTGATCACGTAGCAATCATTCACTGATCACCTGGCTGATCATGCACTGATCACGTGGCTATCATGCAATGATCACGTGGGCTATCATGCACTGAATCACGTGGGCTGATCATGCACTGATACCGTGACATGAGCAGATGGACCTGATCACAATGACTATCATAGTAGTGATCACGTGACTTCATAATGGCGCTGACCATGGTGACTGGATCAATGCGCTGAGCATGTTTGCTATCATACACTGATCATCGTGCCTCTGGACGGCAATAACAAAGAGCTGGTAGGCACGAATCAAACAGTCAGCAGGCATAATCATGGAACTCAGCTGTGAGAATCATGCTGCTCAGTCTGGCAATAATCAAGCAGCTGAGCAGGCAGGAATTACACAGCACAGCTGGCAATTGTCAAAGCAGATGACAGGCAGGAATCGATGCAGCTCAGCTGGCAATTGTCAAGCAGATGAGCAGGACAGTAATCACGCAGCTCAGCAGTCCCTGATCACGTGACTGAGCATGCACTGTTCACGCTGGCTGATCATACACTGATCACGTGATTGATCAGCACTGATCACTTGGATATCATGCACTGATCACGGCTAATCATACACTGTTCACATGTCTGACCAATGCACTGATTCACGTGGCTGATCATACACTGCTCACGTAACTGATCTATGCACTGATCAGTAATTGATCATGCACTGATCCGTGGCTGATCATGTAATGATCACGTAGCTACCATGTACTGGTCCCGTGAGTGATCATGCACTGATCACGTTGGCTGATCATACACTGATCACGTGACTGATCATGCACTGATCACGTGACTGATCATGCACTGATCACGTGGCTATCATGCACTGATCACTTGCTGGTCATACTGATCACGTGCCTCGTCATGCACTGATCACGTGGCTGATCATGCACTGATCACGTGATGATCATGCACTGATCACGTGGCTATCTTGCAGTTGATCACGTGGCTATCATGCACAGATCACATGGCTGATCATGCAATGTCACGTAGCTACCATATACTGGTCACGTGACTGATCATACACTGTTCACCTGTCTGACCATGCACTGCTCACGTGGCTGATCACACAATGTTCATGGAACTGATCATGCACTGATCACGTGGATATCATGCATTGATCACGTGGCTGAACATGCATTGTTCACGGGCTTACCACACACCTGTCACGTGACTGATCATGCACTGATCACGTGGCACTCATGCACTGATCACGTGGCTGATCATACTCTTGCTCACGTAACTGATCATGCACACATCACGTGGCTACATGACTTCTTCACCTGGCCTGGTCATGCAATGTTCACGTAGGTACCATATACTGGTCACGTGACTGATCATGCTCAGATCACGTAAATGATCATGCACTGTTCAGTTGACTGATCATGTACTGATCACGTGACTGATCATGCACTGATCACGTGGCTATCATGCACTGCTCACGTGGCTGATCCTGCAATTGATCACGTAGCAACCATGTACTGGTCACGTGACTGATCATGCACTGATCACGTAATTAATCCTGCACTGATCACCCTGACTCATCATGCACTGATCACGTGGCTGATCACACACGTATCACGTGACTGATCAATGCACTGATCACGTGCTATCATGCCACTAATCACGTGGATAAACATACACTGATCATGTGACAGACATGCAGTGATCACGCGGCTATCATGCACTGCTCACGTGCTGACCATGCAATGATCACGTAGCTACCATGTATGGTCACGTGAGTGATCATGCCACTGAGCACGTAATTGATCATACACTGATCAGGTGACTTTCATGCACTGTTCACGTGGACTGATCATGCACTGATCACGTGACTGATCATGCACTGATCTCGTTGCTCTCATGCAAGGTTCACATGGCAGATCATGTAATGATCACGTAGCTACCATTACTGGTCACGTGACTATCATGCACTGATCACGTAATTGATCATGCACTGATCACGTGGCTGATCATACCTGATCCGTGACTGATCATGAACTCGATCACGTGGCTGATTGCAATGATCACGTAGCTACCATGTACTGGTACGTGACTGATCATGCACTAATCACGTAATGATCATGCACTGATCACGTGGCTGATCATGCAATGATTCATGTAGCTACCAGTACTGGTCACGTGACTGATCATGCACTAATCACGTAATTGATCATGCACTGATCACTGGCTGATCATGCACTAATCACGTTGACTGGTCATGCACTGATCACGTGGTTGATCATGCACTGATCACGTGACTGATCATGCACACATCACGTGGCTATCATGCACTTGCTCACGTGGCTGGTCATGCAATGATCACGTAGCTACCATATAATGGTCACGTGACTGACAATTGCCAGAATCACGTAAATGATCATGCACTGTTCCCGTGACTGATCATGTACTGATCACGTGACTGATCATGCACTGATCACGTGGCTATCATGCTCTCCTCAAGTGGGTGATCATGCAATGATCACGTAGCAAACCATGTACTGGTCACCTGACTGATCATGCACTGATCATGTAATTGATCCAGCACTGATCACGTGGGCTCATCATGCACTGATCCCGTGACTGATCATGCACTGATCACGTGGCTATCATGCACTGATCACTTGGCTGGTCATACACTGATCACGCAGCTACCATGTACTCGTCACGTGACTGATCATGCACTGATGACGTAATTGATCATGCACTGATCATGTGGCTGATCATGCACTGATCACTTAACTGATCATGCACTGATCACGTGACTTATCATCACTGATCACGTGGCTTTAATGCACTGATCACATGGCTGGTCATACACTGATCACATTGCCTGGTCATGCACAGATTACTTGACTGATCATGCACTGATCACGTCACAGATCATGCACTGATCACTTGGTTATCTTGCACTACTCACGAGGCTGATCATGCAATGATCATTGTAGCGACCATGTACCGGTCACGTGACAGAATCATACACCCATCAGGTGATGATCATCACTGATCACGTGGCTATCAGCACTGATCACGTGGCTGATCATACACTGATCACCTGCCTGGTCATGCACAGATCACGTGACTAATCATGAACTGATCACGTAGCAATCATTCACTGATCACCTGGCTGATCATGCACTGATCACGTGGCTATCATGCAATGATCAACGTGGCTATTCATGCACTGATCACGTGGCTGATCATGCACTGATACCGTGACTGAGCATGGACTGATCACATGACTACATGTAGTGATCACGTGACTAATGGCGCTGACCATGTGACTGATCATGCGCTGAGCATGGTTTGCTATCATACACTGATCATGTGCCTCTGGAGGCAATAAACAAAGAGCTGAGTAGGCATGAATCAAACAGTCAGCAGCAATAATCATGGAACTCAGCTGTGAGGAATCATGCTGCTCAGCTGGCAATAATCAAGCAGCTGAGCAGGCAGGAATTACACAGCACAGCTGGCAATTGTTCAAGCAGATGACAGGCAGGAATCGTGCAGCTCAGCTGGCAATTGTCAAGCAGATGAGCAGACAGTAATCACGCAGCTCAGCAGTCCCTGATCACGTGACTGACCTGCACTGTTCACCTGGCTGATCATACACTGATCACGTGATTGATCAAGCACTGATCACTTGGATATCATGCACTGATCACGTGCTAATCATGACACTGTTCACATGTCTGACCATGCACTGATCACGTGGCTGATCATACACTGCTCACGTAACTGATCAGTAGCACTGATCAACGTAATTGATCATTCACTGATCACGTGGCTGATCAGTGCACTGAACACGTGACTGATCAATGCACAGATCACGTGACTTGATCATGCACTGATCACGTGGCTATCATGCACTGCTCAACCGTGGCGATCATGCAGTGATCACGCAGCTACCATGTACTGGGCACATGACTGATCATGCACTGATCACGTAATTGATCATGCACTGATCACCTGGCTTATCATGCATTCATCATGTGACTGATCATGTGCGACATGTTTGGTGTCACACACTGATCAATGTGCATGCTGGAGGCAATGAACAAAGAGCTGAGTAGGCAGGAATCAGTCAGCAGGCTATAATCATGGAACTCAGCTCTGAGAAATCATGCTGCTCAGCTGGCAATAATCAAGTAGATGAGCCAGGCAGGAATTATGCAAGCACAGGTGGCAATTGTCAAGGAGATGACAGACAGGAATCGTACAGCTCAGCTGGCAATTGTCAAGCAGATGAGCAGACAGTAATCACGCAGCTCAGCAGGCCCTGATCACGTGACTGAGCATGCACTGTTTCACGTCGCTGGATCACACACCTATCACGTGAATGATCATGCACTGATCACGTGGCTCTCATGCACTGATCACGTGATTGCGCATGCACTGACCACGTAATTGTATGCACTGCTCACGTGGCTATCATGCACTGATGAACGTGGCTGATCATGCACTTTTCATGTGGACTGATCATGCACTGATCACGTAGCTATCTTGCACTGATCACTTGGCTGATCATACACTCATCACGGGACTGATCGTGCACTGATTATGTCGCTATCAGGCATTGACTACATGACTCCACCTTCACTGATCACGTGGATGATCATGCACTGATCACGTGACTGACCATGCACTGAATCACGTGACTGATCATGCACTGATCACGTGGCTGATCATGCACTGATCACGTGGCTATCACGCACTGCTCACGTGGCTGATCATGCAATGATCAACGTAGCTACCATGTACTGGTCACGTGAATGATCATGCACTGATCACGTAATTGATCATGCACTGGTCATTGTGGCTGATCATGCACTGATCACGTGGCTGATCATACACTGATCACGTGACTGATCATGCACTGATCACGTGGCTATCATGCACTGCTCACGTGGCTGATCATGCAGTGATCACGCAGCTACCATGTACTGGTCACATGACTGATCTTGCACTGATCACGTAATTGATCATGCACTGATCCACCTGGCTTATCATGCATTCATCATGTGACTGATCATGTGCTGATCATGTTTGGTGTCACACACTGATCATGTGCATCTGGAGGCAATGAACAAAGAGCTGAGTAGGCAGGAATCAGTCAGCAGGCTATAATCATGGAACTCAGCTCTGAGAAATCATGCTGCTCAGCTGGCAATAATCAAGTAGATGAGCAGGCAGGAATTATGCAGCACAGGTGGCAATTGTCAAGCAGATGACAGACAGGAATCGTACAGCTCAGCTGGCAATTGTCAAGCAGATGAGCAGACAGTAATCACGCAGCTCAGCAGGCCCTGAACACGTGACTGAGCATGCACTGTTCACGTCGCTGAATTCACACACCTATCACGTGAATGATCATGCACTGATCACGTGGCTCTCATGCACTGATCACGTGATTGCGCATGCACTGACCACGTAATTGTATGCACTGCTCACGTGGCTATCATGAACTGATGACGTGGCTGATCATGCACTTAACATGTGACTGATCATGCACTGATCACGTAGCTATCTTGCACTGATCACTTGGCTGATCATACACTCATCACGGGACTGATCGTGCATTGATTATGGCGCTATCATGCATTGACTACATGACTCCACATGCACTGATCACGTGGATGATCATGCACTGATCACGTGACTGACCATGCACTGATCACGTGACTGATTATGCACTGATCACGTGGCTGATCATGCACTGATCACGTGGCTATCACGCACTGCTCACGTGGCTGATCATGCAATGATCACGTAGCTACCATGTACTGGTCACGTGAATGATCATGCACTGATCACGTAATTGATCATGCACTGGTCATTGTGGCTGATCATGCACTGATCACGTGGCTGATCATACACTGATCACGTGACTGATCATGCACTGATCACGTGACTGATCATGCACTGATCACGTGGCTATCATGCACTGATCACTTGGCTGGTCATACTGATCACGTGCCTCGTCATGCACTGATCACGTGGCTGATCATGCACTGATCACGTGACTGATCATGCACTGATCACGTGGCTATCATGCAGTGATCACGTGGCTATCATGCACAGATCACATGGCTGATCATGCAATGATCACGTAGCTACCATATACTGGTCACGTGACTGATCATACACTGTTCACCTGTCTGACCATGCACTGCTCACGTGGCTGATCACACACTGTTCATGGAACTGATCATGCACTGATCAGGTGGATATCATGCATTGATCACGTGGCTGAACATGCATTGTTCACATGGCTTACCACACACCTGTCACGTGACTGATCATGCACTGATCACGTGGCACTCATGCACTGATCACGTGGCTGATCATACTCTGCTCACGTACCTGATCATGCACACATCACGTGGCTATCATGCACTTCTCACCTGGCTGGTCATGCAATGTTCACGTAGCTACCATATACTGGTCACGTGACTGATCATGCTCAAGATCACGTAAATGATCATGCACTGTTCAGTTGACTGATCATGTACTGATCAACGTGACTGATCATGCACTGATCACGTGGCTATCATGCACTGCTCACGTGGCTGATCATGCAATGATCACGTAGCAACCATGTACTGGTCACGTGACTGATCATGCACTGATCACGTAATTAATCCTGCACTGATCACCTGACTCATCATGCACTGATCACGTGGCTGATCACACACGTATCACGTGACTGATCATTGCACTGATCACGTGGCTATCATGCACTAATCACGTGGATAAACATACACTGATCATGTGACAGATCATGCAGTGATCACGCGGCTATCATGCACTGCTCACGTGGCTGACCATGCAATGATCACGTAGCTACCATGTACTGGTCACGTGAGTGATCATGCACTGAGCACGTAATTGATCATACACTGATCAGGTGACTTATCATGCACTGTTCACGTGACTGATCATGCACTGATCACGTGACTGATCATGCACTGATCTCGTTGCTCTCATGCAAGGTTCACATGGCAGATCATGTAATGATCACGTAGCTACCATGTACTGGTCACGTGACTATCATGCACTGATCACGTAATTGATCATGCACTGATCACGTGGCTGATCATACACTGATCACGTGACTGATCATGCACTGATCACGTGGCTGATCATGCAATGATCACGTAGCTACCATGTACTGGTCACGTGACTGATCATGCACAAATCACGTAATTGATCATGCACTGATCACGTGGCTGATCATGCAATGATCATGTAGCTACCATGTACTGGTCACGTGACTGATCATGCACTAATCACGTAATTGATCATGCACTGATCACGTGGCTGATCATGCACTAATCACGTGAGTGGTCATGCACTGATCACGTGGCTGATCATGCACACATCACGTGGCTATCATGCACAGCTCACGTGGCTGGTCATGCAATGATCACGTCGCTACCATATACTGGTCACGTGAATGATCATGCACAGATCAACGTAAATGATCATGCACTGTTCACGTGACTGATCATGTACTGATCACGTGACTGATCATGCACTGATCACATGGCAATCATGGCTCTCCTCAAGTGGGTGATCATGCAATGATCATGTAGCAACCATGTACTGGTCACCTGACTGATCATGCACTGATCATGTAATTGATCCAGCACTGATCACGTGGCTCATCATGCACTGATCCCGTGACTGATCATGCACTGATCACGTGGCTATCATGCACTGATCACTTGGCTGGTCATACACTGATCACGCAGCTACCATGTACTCGTCACGTGACTGATCATGCACTGATGACGTTAATTGATCATGCACTGATCATGTGGCTGATCATGCACTGATCACGTGACTTATCATGCACTGATCACGTGGCTTTAATGCACTGATCACATGGCTGGTCATACACTGATCACGTGCCTGGTCATGCACAGATTACATGACTGATCATGCACTGATCACGTCACAGATCATGCACTGATCACCTGGCTATCATGCACTACTCACGTGGCTGATCATGCAATGATCATGTAGCTACCATGTACCGGTCACGTGACAGATCATACACCATCAGGTGACTGATCATGCACTGATCACGTGGCTATCATGCACTGTTCACGTGGCTGATCATACACTGATCACCTGCCTGGTCATGCACAGATCACGTGACTAATCATGAACTGATCACGTAGCAATCATTCACTGATCACCTGGCTGATCATGCACTGATCACGTGGCTATCATGCAATGATCACGTGGCTATCATGCACTGATCACGTGGCTGATCATGCACTGATACCGTGACTGAGCATGGACTGATCACATGACTATCATGTAGTGATCACGTGACTTAATGGCGCTGACCATGTGACTGATCATGGCGCTGAGCATGTTTGCTATCATACACTGATCATGTGCCTCTGGAGGCAATAAACAAAGAGCTGAGTAGGCATGAATCAAACAGTCAGCAGGCAATAATCATGGAACTCAGCTGTGAGGAATCATGCTGCTCAGCTGGCAATAATCAAGCAGCTGAGCAGGCAGGAATTACACAGCACAGCTGGCAATTGTCAAGCAGATGACAGGCAGGAATCGTGCAGCTCAGCTGGCAATTGTCAAGCAGATGAGCAGACAGGAATCACGCAGCTCAGGCAGTCCCTGATCACGTGACTGAGCATGCACTGTTCACCTGGCTGATCATACACTGATCACGTGATTGATCAAGCACTGATCACTTGGATATCATGCACTGATCACGTGGCTAATCATACACTGTTCACGTGTCTGACCATGCACTGATCACGTGGCTGATCATACACTGCTCACGTAACTGATCATGCACTGATCACGTAATTGATCATGCACTGATCACGTGGCTGATCATGTAATGATCACGTAGCTACCATGTTACTGGTCCTTGTGAGTGATCATGCACTGATCACGTAATTGATCATTCACTGATCACGTGGCTGATCATGCACTGAACACGTGACTTGATCATGCACAGATCACGTGACTGATCAATGCACTGATCACGTGGCTATCATGCACTTGCTCACCGTGGCTGATCATGCAGTGATCACGCAGCTACCATGTACTGGTCACATGACTGATCTTGCACTGATCACGTAATTGATCATGCACTGATCACCTGGCTTATCATGCATTCATCATGTGACTGATCATGTGCTGATCATGTTTGGTGTCACACACTGATCATGTGCATCTGGAGGCAATGAACAAAGAGCTGAGTAGGCAGGAATCAGTCAGCAGGCTATAATCATGGAACTCAGCTCTGAGAAATCATGCTGCTCAGCTGGCAATAATCAAGTAGATGAGCAGGCAGGAATTATGCAGCACAGGTGGGCAATTGTCAAGCAGATGACAGACAGGAATTGTACAGCTCAGCTGGCAATTGTCAAGCAGATGAGCAGACAGTAATCACGCAGCTCAGCAGGCCCTGAACACGTGACTGAGCATGCACTGTTCACGTCGCTGATCACACACCTATCACGTGAATGATCATGCACTGATCACGTGGCTCTCATGCACTGATCACGTGATTGCGCATGCACTGACCACGTAATTGTATGCACTGCTCACGTGGCTATCATGCACTGATGACGTGGCTGATCATGCACTTAACATGTGACTGATCATGCACTGATCACGTAGCTATCTTGCACTGATCACTTGGCTGATCATACACTCATCACGGACTGATCGTGCATTGATTATGGCGCTATCATGCATGACTACATGACTCCACATGCACTGATCACGTGGATGATCATGCACTGATCACGTGACTGACCATGCACTGATCACGTGACTGATTATGCACTGATCACGTGGCTGATCATGCACTGATCACGTGGCTGATCACGCACTGCTCACGTGGCTGATCATGCAATGATCACGTAGCTACCCATGTACTGGTCACGTGGAATGATCATGCACTGATCACGTAATTGATCATGCACTGGTCATGTGGCTGATCATGCACTGATCACGTGGCTGATCATACACTGATCACGTGACTGATCATGCACTGATCACGTGACTGATCATGCACTGATCACGTGCTATTCATGCACTGATCACTTGGCTGGTCATACTGATCACGTGCCTCGTCCATGCACTGATCACGTGGCTGATCATGCACTGATCACGTGACTGATCATGCACTGATCACGTGGCTATCATGCACAGATCACATGGCTGATCATGCAATGATCACGTAGCTACCATATACTGGTCACTGGACTGATCATACACTGTTCCACCTGTCTGACCATGCACTGCTCACGTGGCTGATCACACACTGTTCATGGAACTGATCATGCACTGATCACGTGGATATCATGCATTGATCACGTGGCTGAACATGCATTGTTCACGTGGCTTACCACACACCTGTCACGTGACTGATCATGCACTGATCACGTGGCACTCATGCACTGATCACGTGGCTGATCATACTCTGCTCACGTAACTGATCATGCACCACATCACGTGGCTATCATGCACTTCTCACCTGGCTGGTCATGCAATGTTCACGTAGCTACCATATACTGGTCACGTGACTGATCATGCTCAGATCACGTAAATGATCATGCACTGTTCAGTTGACTGATCATGTACTGATCACGTGACTGATCATGCACTGATCACGTGGCTATCATGCACTGCTCACGTGGCTGATCATGCAATGATCACGTAGCAACCATGTACTGGTCACGTGACTGATCATGCACTGATCACGTAATTAATCCTGCACTGATCACCTGACTCATCATGCACTGATCACGTGGCTGATCACACACGTATCACGTGACTGATCATGCACTGATCACGTGGCTATCATGCACTAATCACGTGGATAAACATACACTGATCATGTGACAGATCATGCAGTGATCACGCGGCTATCATGCACTGCTCACGTGGCTGACCATGCAATGATCACGTAGCTACCATGTACTGGTCACGTGAGTGATCATGCACTGAGCACGTAAT
>NW_020191599.1:0-26987 GCF_002263795.3 Bos taurus
CAGACACAGGCTGTCTATACTAGTTGAGGAGAAGGGTGATGGACAACTCTACAAGACCCCTGTTCTGCTCCTCTGATAACTACCACCCTAGATACTGCAGGCAAGTATGCACTGCAGATTAAATGCCCTGCTTCTGACAGAGAAGAAGCACCAGAAGCCTGTATTCTGAAGGGTATTGACTGAGACTTGAGGAAATAGCAGAGGAAGGGACATACAGCAGAATGGGTAAAAGGAGAGAAAAATCTTAAGGGAAAGAAAACTGAGTCCAAATGTGTTTAACCGATCAAGGTATGTATTTATCCTGACTTACAAAGTACTCCTTCTTCCAGTAAGATGAAGCATCTTTCTTAAACCCTCACCTAATATTTGAGCAATATAATGAGCATTAAATCAATTTTTCCTATTTTATAGAGCCAAAGAAGCTACAATGAGTTTGTAAGAATCCAGAATGATTCAAAATAGCAGAGGTTTTGGAGATGGGAGGGATCTTCCAGAAATCTTCCCATTCAAAGTCTTGACTTTGGATAATGCTTAATGTCCCCCATTTTATAGGTAACACAAGCTAGTTCTAGGATGGAGATTCTGTGAGAAAGGTGTGAAGGCCTGAAAAGAGCATAACCTGGTCCACTAAACACAGTGTTTGGCAAAACTATGCTTATGACTCAGATAAGCTAGGACCTTATCCAAGTGACCCAGTGATTCCCAGACTCGTCAGAAATAACTGATTTCTATAAGCCAGTTTCTGTTCAAAACCCTTTAATCCTCACAACAAGCTGGCAAAGTAAATACAATCAGTATTTTGATTTTACTAGTGGGAAAAAAAAAAAAAAGTACACAGAGGTCAAGTACATTTCTTGAAATTGCACAGCTAAAAAGCAGCCAACCAATTCTTAAAATTGGCAATAAAAAGATAATCCAGGAGACCTCTCTCGTATGGAAGGAGGCTTTACCAATAGCCTTCCTCCAAACTCACATTGCTCCAAAAGAACAGGTTGGTTTTAGCCCTTATGAGATGTTAAATCAGAGGCCATTTGTTTATGTCAATGACCTCTTTTTAGATCCATTGACTCAAACCCTTAGAAATTACACTATGGTCATTGGGTAATTCTAATAAGAAATGTGATTGTGGGGTGTCAACCAGGACCCAGAGGAATCTGAGGGACCTCCACTATATACCCCACCTAGTAGTTAAGGTTTGGGAAAAATGCTTCCCCAAAAGTTCAACTCCAGCCCACACTGAAGGCCCTTACCCTGCAATACTCTCGCCCTCCACAGCAGCCAAGTTACCAAGACATGGACTCCTGGATTCACCACTCTCAAGTAAAGTCGTGGAATAAAATAGAAGAAGATACCTGATATACCTGTGAGCCTCTAGAAGACCTCTGATATCTATTCAGGACTACAGATAAGGGTCATTCTGATGGAATATCAAAAAGCTAAGCTCCTAGGGATACGATTTCTTGGGATGGTGCTTGTGTTCAGTCTGGGCTACTTCGTTGTCTCTCTCTTGGTTTGTGTTAGTCAGGGAGATCCTTTGCATGTCTGTTATCGGTTCCCATAAGACCATACTCAGGACACCCTGATGTGGTTCATGTATTTCTGGTGCTGTTACTCTTATATACACTCCTTAAGTCTAGCCACCACAGAAATCATGAACACGCTCAACAAGACTAGCTGTGGAATGTTCTAACCCCAATTCTTAAAAAGCTGACTTATATCAATAGGTCAGGACTGAGCACCAAAAACTTATTCAAAACTAATCAAATCCTGGACAAGGTCACCACAGCAACCTGGTTTCAGTCAATCAGAATACAGTCCAACCATGTGTCTGGCCTAAAAATTCTGTTTGCTCCTTCTTTCCTCAACTTATATAATTTACTTCTTCTCAGGTCAACAATGGAGAAGGAAATGGCAACCCCAGTCCCAGTATTCTTGCCTGGAGAATCCCAGGGACAGAGGAGCCTGGTGGGCTGCTGTCTGTGGGTCGCACAGAGTCAGACACGACTGATGCGACTTAGCAGCAGTAGCAGCAGTCAACAAATACAGGCTCAACTTCTGATACAACATGGATATCAACCCCTGACCCTCTGATGACTTCCTCAAGCCACACCCCTTGGATAGACATCAGCAGCCCTTACTGTCCCCTCTCACTGACAGCTAGCAAGTGATGGACACCAAAGGCCCCACACTGCCCCAACTAAGCAGGAAGTAGACAGAATGAATGACACCCATTTCCCAGTGAATTGGGGTCCATACACTTGAGGGGGACTGTTATTTAGGAAGTTAAACATGAGAAACTTGAAGGGAGGCCTGGCTGAAAGGGATGTAAGATCAGATCAGATCAGATCAGTCGCTCAGTCGTGTCCGATTCTTTGTGACCCCATGAATCGGAGCACGCCAGGCCTCCCTATCCAGCACCAACTCCTGGAGTTCACTCAGATTCACGTTCATCAAGTCAGCGATGCCATCCAGCCATCTCATCCCTCTGTCTTCCCTTCTCCTACTGCCCCAATCCCTCCAGCATCACAGTCTTTTCCAATGAGTCAACTCTTCGCATGAGGTGGCCAAAGTACTGGAGTTTCAGTGTTAGCATCATTCCTTCCAAAGACATCTAGGGCTGATCTCCTTCAGAATGGACTGCTGGATCTCCTTGTAGTCCAAGGGACTCTCAAGAGTCTTCTCCAACACCACAGTTCAAAAGCATCAATTCTTCAGCGCTCAGTAAACTGATCTCTAAACTACAACCAAGACACACCCAGAGAGCGCACAGATACATTACAAAATAACCACAGAGACTTTTCAACTCCTGCACATGGGCCTAGGCACATCATGGATACAAAAGACCACAGGGGTTTCTCCTAGTAACCTTAGGCAGTTAGGAGACCATTAAGGACTCATGAATATCTACATCTAACAGAAAGAAATATGGGAAGACATAACAACATAGCCAGCTGATAGACAACTTAGAATTGTCAATCAGCCTTGAGAATATGCCCATTTGCATTCCTTTCATTGACTGCTGGTGGGTACAAGCCCTATTCAACCTGGGCATAATCAAAAGAAAATGTAAAAAGGGGAAGCCAGAGGGATCAACAGGGGTGGAGGACTCAAGGAGTGCTGGACTAGTAAAAGATCTGTCTGCTTGAGTTGAACTGAGCTGTAACGTGCCAGCTGTGACACATATTTTGGTCCATCAATCCCAAATTTTGTTTCGAAATAACAAGAATGAAAAGAAGGAAACAAATACGACAGTTCTATAGTATTGTTAGCATACTCATCATTGTTAGTACAGTTAGCATTCTTACTGAGGCTTGGTAGTATAGTTAGGGATGCAGGACACCATGGCCATCTCTGCTAAAAAGGTGGCTCATAATGCGCACTATGAGATCCTTCACACAATTGGTGAAGGCCACTTTGCCTAGGGAAGTGGATCAGCTTGTTCTGACCAGGGAAGTGGTGGCCATCAAGCCATTAACAAGACAAAGGAGAGCTTCTCCAGAATCCAGGAACTGTTTTGAGAGTTAACAGCATGAAATGTTGAACCACCCAAATATTGAGAAACTACTGGAAGTGATTGGTACTGAGGAGACTCTGATTATAGTAATGGACTACCTCAGCGCGGGAGACCTGTTCACTCACTAGGAGGCAAAGACAGAGCAGAGGCCCGAGGCCCGTTTGGCCCGTACCACCAGGCAGTGGTAGCCTTAAGGTGGCTAAAACACAGAGAGAGACTCTCCAGCATCCAGGAACTGTTTCGAGAGGTTAACAGCATGAGAATGTTGAACCACCCGAATATTGTGAAACTACTGGAAGTGACTGAGAGTGAGGAGACTCTGATTATAGTAATGGAGTACCTCAGTGGGAGAGACTTGTTCACCCACTTGGAAGCCTAAGGCCCGATCCGCCATACCACCAGGTGAGTGGTAGCAATCAAGGCCATTAAAAGACAAAAAAGAGCATCTCCATCATCCAATAACTGTTTTTAGAGTTTAAAAGCAAGAGAATGTTGAACCACTCGAATATTGTGAAACTACTGGAAGTGATTGACATGGAGGAGACTCTATTATACTAATGGAGTACCTCAGCAGGGGAGATTTGTTATCCATTGAGGCCAAAGGCAGAGGCAGAGGCCCAAGGCCTTCTCCCATACACCAGGGAAGTGGAGGCCATCAAGGCCATTAACAAGACAAAGCAGAGGATCTCCAGCCTCCAAAAACTGTTTTGAGAGGTTAACACAATGAGAATGTTGAATCACCCAAATATTGTGAAACTACTGGAAGTGATTTACTCTGAGGAGACTCTGCTTATACTAATGGAGTTACCTCAGTGGGGGAGACGTTTTCAGCCACTGGAGGCCAAAGCCAGATTTGAGGGGGGAGGCCTGTTGTGCCAAACCACCAGGGGAGTGGTAGCCATCAAGGCCATTAACAAGACAAAAGAGTGCTTCACCATGATCAGGAATTCTTTTACTTTTACTTTTATTTTATTTTTTAAACTTTACAATATTGTATTAGTTTTTTCGAATTATTGAAATGATTCCACCACAGGTATACATGTGTTTCCCATCCTGAACCCTCCTCCCTCCTCCCTCTCCATACCATCCCTCTGGGTTGTCCCAGTGCACCAGCCCAAGCATCCAGTATCGTGCATCGAACCTGGACTGGCAACTCGTTTTCATACATGATATTATACATGTTTAAATGCCATAAGTGGTTAACAGCATGAGAATCTTGAACCACCCGAGTATTGTGAAACTATTGGAGGTGATTGACACTGAGGAGACTCTGCTATAGTAAAGGAGTACTTCAGCGGGGGAGACTTTTTTAGCCACTGAGTTCTAAGCCAGACTTTGAGGCCCGAGGCCCGTTGGGCCCAAACCACCATGGGAGTGGTAGCGATCGAGGCCAAAAACAAGGGAAAAAAAAAGAGCTCCTCAAGCTTCAAAAGTGTTTTCAGAGGTTAACAGCATGAGAATGTTGAACCACCCGAATATTGGAAACTACTGGACGTGTTTGACACGAGAGGACTCTGCTTATAGTAATGGAGTACCTCAGCGGGGGAGACTTTTTCAGCCACTTGCGGCCTAGGCCAGATTTTGAGGACCGAGGCCTATTCTGCGTGAACCACCAGGGAGTGGTAGCCATCAAGGCCATTAACAAGACAAAAGAGAGCTTCTCCAGGATCAGGGAACTCTTTTGAGAGGTTAACAGCATGAGAATGTTGAACCACCCAAATATGGTGAAACTACTGAAGTGATTGACACTGAGTAGACTCTGCTTATAGTAATGGAATACCTCAGCGGGGGAGGTATTTTTCAGACACTGGAGGCCAAAGCATACTCTGAGGCCCCAGGCCTGTTTGCCCGAACCACCCCGGGAGTGATAGCCAGCAAGCCCATTAACAAACAAAAATCGAGCCCATTAACAAAACAAAAGAGAGCTTCTCCAGGATCAAGGAACTCTTTTGAGACGTTAACACCATGAGAATGTTGAAACACCCCAATATTGTGAAACGACTGGAAGTGACTGACAGACTGGAGACTCTGCTTACAGTAATGGAGTACCTTAGAGGGGGAGACTTTTTCAGCCACTGACGGCCAAAGCCATACTTTGAGGCCCCAGGCCTGTTCTGCCCGAACCACCAGGTGAGACTTAGCCATCAAGGCCGTTACCAAGACAAAACAGAGCATCTTCAGCCTCCAAAACTCTTTTGAGAGGTTAACAGCATGAGAATGTTGAACCACCCGAATACTGTGAAACTACTGGAAGTGATTGACACTGAGGAGACTCTGCTGATAGTAATGGGTACTTCAGCGGGGGAGACTTTTTCAGCCACTGGAGGCCAAAGCCAGAATTTGAGGCCCGAGGCCTGTTCTGCGTGAACCACCAGGCGAGTGGAAGCCATCAAGGCCATTAACAAGGCTAAAGAGGGCTTTTCCAGGATCAAGGAATTCTTTTGAGAGGTTAACAGCAGGAGAAGTTTGAACCACCGGATATTGTGAACTCCTAGAAGTGATTGACACTGAGGAGACTCTTCTAGAGGAATGGGTACCTCAGCGGGGGGGACTTTTTCAGCCACTGGTGAGCAAAGCCAGACTTTGAGGCCCTAGGCTCATTGGGCCCAAACTACAGGGGAGTTATAGCCATCAAGGCCATTAACAAGACATAACAGAGCATCTCCAGCCTCCAATAACTCTTTCCAGAGGTTAAGAGGATGAGAAGGTTGAATCAAGCACCGAATATTCGGAAACTACTGGAAGTGATTGACACTGAGGAGACTCTGCTTGTAATAATGGAGTACCTCAGCGAGGGATACTTTTTCAGCCACTTGCAGCCTAGCCAGATTT
Source organism: Bos taurus (assembly GCF_002263795.3). Taxonomy (NCBI): domain Eukaryota; kingdom Metazoa; phylum Chordata; class Mammalia; order Artiodactyla; family Bovidae; genus Bos; species Bos taurus. The sequence continues at coordinate 6,347 of NW_020191599.1, forward strand.
TGAGGACTGAGGCCCAGTGGGCCCAAACCACCATGGAGTGGTAGCCATCAAGGCAAAAACAAGAAAAAAAAGAGCTTCTCCAGCCTTCAAACTGTTTTCAGAGGTTAACAGCATGAGAATGTTGAACCACCCGAATATTGTGAAACTACTGGAAGTGACTGAGAGTGAGGAGACTCTGATTATAGTAATGGAGTACCTCAGTGGGAGAGACTTGTTCACCCACTTGGAAGCCTAAGGCCGATCCGCCATACCACCAGGTGATGGTAGCAATCAAGGCATTAAAAAGACAAAAAGAGCATCTCCATCATCCAATAACTGTTTTTAGAGTTTAAAAGCAAGAGAATGTTGAACCACTCGAATATTGTGAAACTACTGGAAGTGATTGACACGGAGGAGACTCTATTATACTAATGGAGTACCTCACAGGGGAGATTTGTTCATCCATTTGAGGCCAAAGGCAGAGGCAGAGGCCCAAGGGCCCGTTCTGCCCCTACCACCAGGGAAGTGGAGGCCATCAAGGCCATTAACAAGACAAAGCAGAGGATCTCCAGCCTCCAAAACTGTTTTGAGAGGTTAACACAATGAGAATGTTGAATCACCCAAATATTGTGAAACTACTGGAAGTGATTTACTCTGAGGAGACTCTGCTTATACTAATGGAGTACTCAGTGGGGGAGACGTTTTCAGCCACTGGAGGCCAAAGCCAGATTTAGGGGGAGGCCTGTTGTGCCAAACACCAGGGGAGTGGTAGCGATCAAGGCCATTAACAAAAACAAAAGAGTGCTTCTCTAGGATCAAGGAATTCTTTTGAGTGGTTAACAGCATGAGAATCTCGAACCACCTGAATATTGTGAAACTATTGGAAGTGATTAACACTGAGGAGACTCTGCTTATAGTAATGGAGTACCTCAGCGGGGGAGACTTTTTCAGCCACTGGAGTCCAAAGCCAGACTGTGAGGCCGAGGCCTGTTATGCCCCAACCACCAGGGGAGTGGTAGCCATCAAGGCCATTAACAAGACAAAAGAGTGCTTCACCATGATCAAGGAATTCTTTTACTTTTACTTTTATTTTTATTTTTTAAACTTACAATATTGTATTAGTTTTTTCCAATTATTGAAATGATTCCACCACAGGTATACATGTGTTTCCCATCCTGAACCCTCCTCCCTCCTCCCTCTCCATACCATCCCTCTGGGTTGTCCCAGTGCACCAGCCCCAAGCATCCAGTATCGTGCATCGAACCTGGACTGGCAACTCGTTTCATACATGATATTATACATGTTTAAATGCCATAAGTGGTTAACAGCATGAGAATCTTGAACCACCCGAGTATTGTGAAACTATTGGAGGTGATTGACACTGAGGAGACTCTGCTTATAGTAAAGGAGTACCTCAGCAGGGGAGACTTTTTTAGCCACTGGAGTTCTAAGCCAGACTTTGAGGCCCGAGGCCCGTTGGGCCCAAACCACCATGGGAGTGGTGGCGATCGAGGCCAAAAACAAGGAAAAAAAAGAGCTCCTCAAGCCTTCAAAAGTGTTTTCAGAGGTTAACAGCATGAGAATGTTGAACCACCCGAATATTGTGAAACTACTGGACGTGTTTGACACAAGGAGACTCTGCTTATAATGGAGTACCTCAGCGGGGGAGACTTTTCAGCCACTTGCGGCCTAGGCCAGATTTTGAGGACCGAGGCCTATTCTGCGTGAACCACCATGGAGTGGTAGCGATCAAGGCCAAAAACAAGGAAAAAAAAGAGCTCCTCAAGCCTTCAAAAGTGTTTTCAGAGGTTAACAGCATGAGAATGTTGAACCACCCGAATATTGTGAAACTACTGGACGTGTTTGACACGAGGAGACTCTGCTTATAGTAATGGAGTACCTCAGCGGGGGAGACTTTTTCAGCCACTTGCGGCCTAGGCCAGATTTTGAGGACCGAGGCCTATTCTGCGTGAACCACCATGGGAGTGGTAGCGATCAAGGCCAAAAACAAGGAAAAAAAAAGAGCTCCTCAAGCCTTCAAAAAGTGTTTTCAGAGGTTAAGAGCATGAGAATGTTGAACACCCGAATATTGAGAACTACTGACGTGTTTGACACGAGGAGACTCTGCTTATAGTAATGGAGTACCTCAGCGGGGAGACTTTTTCAGCCACTGACGGTCAAAGCCAGATTTTGAGGTCCCAGGCCTGTTCTGCCCGAACCACCAGGTGAGACTTAGCCATCAAGGCCGTTACCAAGACAAAACAGAGCATCTTCAGCCTCCAAAACTCTTTTCAGAGGTTAACAGCATGAGCATGTTGAACCACCCGAATACTGTGAAACTACTGGAAGTGATTGACACTGAGGAGACTCTGCTGATAGTAATGGAGTACTTCAGCGGGGGAGACTTTTTCAGCCACTGGAGGCCAAAGCCAGAATTTGAGGCCCGAGGCCTGTTCTGCGTGAACCACCAGGCGAGTGGAAGCCATCAAGGCCATTAACAAGGCTAAAGAGGGCTTTTCCAGGATCAAGGAATTCTTTTGAGAGGTTAACAGCAGGAGAAGTTTGAAACCACCCGGATATTGTGAAACTCCTAGAAGTGATTGACACTGAGGAGACTCTTCTTAGAGGAATGGAGTACCTCAGCGGGGGGACTTTTTCAGCCACTGGTGAGCAAAGCCAGACTTTGAGGCCCGAGGCCCGTTGGGCCCAAACCACCATGGGAGTGGTACGATCAAGGCCAAAAACAAGGGGAAAAAAAGAGCTCCTCAAGCCTTCAAAAGTGTTTTCAGAGGTTAACAGCATGAGAAGTTGAACCACCCGAATATTGTGAAACTATTGGAGGTGATTGACACTGAGGAGACTCTGCTTATCGTAAAGGAGTACCTCAGCGGGGAACTTTTTAGCCACTGGAGTCTAAGCCAGACTTTGAGGCCGAGCCCGTTGGCCAAACACCATGGGAGTGGTGGCGATCGAGGCCAAAATCAAGGAAAAAAAAAGAGCTCCTCAAGCCTTCAAAAGTGTTTTCAGAGGTTAACAGCATGAGAATGTTGAACCACCCGAATATTGTGAAACTACTGGACGTGTTTTGACACAAGGAAACTCTGCTATAGTAATGGAGTACCTCAGCGGGGGAGACTTTTTTCAGCCACTTGCGGCCTAGGCCAATTTTGAGGACCGAGGCCTATTCTGCGTGAACCACCATGGGAGTGTAGCGATCAAGGCCCAAAAACAAGGAAAAAAAAGAGCTCCTCAAGCCTTCAAAATGTTTTCAGAGGTTAACAGCATGAGAATGTTGAACCACCCGAATATTGTGAAACTACTGGACGTGTTTTGACACGAGGAGACTCTGCTTATGTAATGGAGTACCTCAGCGGGGAAGACTTTTCAGCCACTTGCGGCCTAGGCCAGATTTTGAGGACCGAGGCCTTCTGCGTGAACCACCAGGGGAGTGGTGCCATCAAGGCCATTAACAAGACAAAAGAGAGCTTCTCCAGGATCAGGGAACTCTTTTGAGAGGTTAACAGCATGAGATTTTGAACCACCCAAATATGGTGAAACTACTGAAGTGATTGACACTGAGTAGACTCTGCTTATAGTAATGGAAACCTCAGCGGGGGAGGTATTTTCAGACACTGGAGGCCAAAGCCATACTCTGAGGCCCCAGGCCTGTTTTGCCCGAACCACCCCGGGAGTGATAGCCAGCAAGCCCATTAAAAAACAAAATCGAGCCCATTAAACAAAACAAAAGAGAGCTTCTCCAGGATCAAGGAACTCTTTTGAGACGTTAACACCATGAGAATGTTGAAACACCCCAATATTGTGAAACGACTGGAAGTGACTGACAGACTGGAGACTCTGCTTACAGTAATGGAGTACCTTAGAGGGGGAGACTTTTTCAGCCACTGACGGCCAAAGCCAGATTTTGAGGACCCAGGCCTGTTCTGCCCGAACCACCAGGTGAGACTTAGCCATCAAGGCCGTTACCAAGACAAAACAGAGCACTTCAGCCTCCAAAAACTCTTTTGAGAGGTTAACAGCATGAGAATGTTGAACCACCCGAATACTGTGAAACTACTGGAAGTGATTGACACTGAGGAGACTCTGCTGATAGTAATGGAGTACTTCAGCGGGGGAGACTTTTTCAGCCACTGGAGGCCAAAGCCAGAATTTGAGGCCCGAGGCCTGTTCTGCGTGAACCACCAGGCGAGTGGAAGCCATCAAGGCCATTAACAAGGCTAAAGAGGGCTTTTCCAGGATCAAGGAATTCTTTTGAGAGGTTAACAGCAGGAGAAGTTTGAACCACCCGGATATTGTGAAACTCCTAGAAGTGATTGACACTGAGGAGACTCTTCTTAGAGGAATGGAGTACCTCAGCGGGGGGACTTTTTCAGCCACTGGTGAGCAAAGCCAGACTTTGAGGCCCGAGGCCCGTTGGGCCCAAACCACCATGGGAGTGGTAGCGATCAAGGCCAAAAACAAGGGGAAAAAAAGAGCTCCTCAAGCCTTCAAAAGTGTTTTCAGAGGTTAACAGCATGAGAATGTTGAACCACCCGAATATTGTGAAACTATTGGAGGTGATTGACACTGAGGAGACTCTGCTTATAGTAAAGGAGTACCTCAGCAGGGGAGACTTTTTAGCCACTGGAGTTCTAAGCCAGACTTTGAGGCCCGAGGCCCTTGGGCCCAAACCACCATGGGAGTGGTAGCGATCGAGGCCAAAAACAAGGGAAAAAAAAGAGCTCGTCAAGCCTTCAAAAGTGTTTTCAGAGGTTAACAGCATGAGAATGTTGAACCACCCGAATATTGTGAAACTACTGGACGTGTTTGACACAAGGAGAATATGCTTATAGTAATGGATTACCAAAGCGGGGGAGACTTTCAGCCACTTGCGGCCTAGGCCAGATTTTGAGGACCGAGGCCTATTCTGCGTGAACCACCATGGGAGTGGTAGCGATCAAGGCCAAAAACAAGGAAAAAAAAAGAGCTCTCTAGCCTTCAAAAGTGTTTTCAGAGGTTAACAGCATGAGCATGTTGAACCACCCGAATACTGTGAAACTACTGGAAGTGATTGACACTGAGGAGACTCTGCTGATAGTAATGGAGTACTTCAGCGGGGGAGACTTTTTCAGCCACTGGAGGCCAAAGCCAGAATTTGAGGCCCGAGGCCTGTTCTGCGTGAACCACCAGGCGAGTGGAAGCCATCAAGGCCATTAACAAGGCTAAAGAGGGCTTTTCCAGGATCAAGGAATTCTTTTGAGAGGTTAACAGCAGGAGAAGTTTGAACCACCCGGATATTGTGAAACTCCTAGAAGTGATTGACACTGAGGAGACTCTTCTTAGAGGAATGGAGTACCTCAGCGGGGGAGACTTTTTCAGCCACTGGAGATCTAAGCCAGACTTTGAGGCCCGAGGCCCGTTGGCCCAAACCACCATGGGAGTGGTAGCGATCAAGGCCAAAAACAAGGGGAAAAAAAGAGCTCCTCAAGCCTTCAAAAGTGTTTTCAGAGGTTAACAGCATGAGAATGTTGAACCACCCGAATATTGTGAAACTATTGGAGGTGATTGACACTGAGGAGACTCTGCTTATAGTAAAGGAGTACCTCAGCGGGGGAGACTTTTTTAGCCACTGGAGTTCTAAGCCAGACTTTGAGGCCCGAGGCCCGTTGGGCCCAAACCACCATGGGAGTGGTAGCGATCGAGGCCAAAAACAAGGAAAAAAAAGAGCTCCTCAAGCCTTCAAAAGTGTTTTCAGAGGTTAACAGCATGAGAATGTTGAACACCCGAATATTGTGAAACTATGGAGTGATTGACACTGAGGAGACTCTGCTTATAGTAATGGAGTACCTCAGCGGGGGAGACTTTTTCAGCCACTGGTGAGCAAAGCCAGACTTTGAGGCCCGAGGCCCGTTGGGCCCAAACCACCATGGAGTGGTAGCGATCAAGGCCAAAAACAAGGAAAAAAAGAGCTCCTCAAGCCTTCAAAAGTGTTTTCAGAGGTTAACAGCATGAGAATGTTGAACCACCCGAATATTGTGAAACTATGGAGTGTTTGACACTGAGGAGACTCTGCTTATAGTAATGGAGTACCTCAGCGGGGGAGACTTTTTTAGCCACTGGCCTAGCCAGACTTTGAGGCCGAGGCCCGTGAAACCACCATGGGAGTGGTAGCGATCAGGCCAAAAACAAGGAAAAAAAAGAGCTCCAAGCCTTCAAAAGTGTTTTCAGAGGTTAACAGCATGAGAATGTTGAACCACCCGAATATTGTGAAACTACTGGACGTGTTTGACACAAGGAACTCTGCTTATAGTAATGGAGTACCTCAGCGGGGGAGACTTTTTCAGCCACTTGGAGCCAGGCCAGATTTTGAGGACCGAGGCCTATTCTGCGTGAACCACCATGGGAGTGGTAGCGATCAAGGCCAAAAACAAGGAAAAAAAAGAGCTCCTCAAGCCTTCAAAAGTGTTTTCAGAGGTTAACAGCATGAGAATGTTGAACCACCCGAATATTGTGAAACTACTGGACGTGTTTGACACAAGGAGACTCTGCTTATAGTAATGGAGTACCTCAGCGGGGGAGACTTTCTCAGCCACTTGCGGCCTAGGCCAGATTTTGAGGACCGAGGCCTATTCTGCGTGAACCACCATGGGAGTGGTAGCGATCAAGGCCAAAAACAAGGATAAAAAAGAGCTCCTCAAGCCTTCAAAAGTGTTTTCAGAGGTTAACAGCATGAGCATGTTGAACCACCCGAATACTGTGAAACTACTGGAAGTGATTGACACTGAGGAGACTCTGCTGATAGTAATGGAGTACTTCAGCGGGGGAGACTTTTTCAGCCACTGGAGGCCAAAGCCAGAATTTGAGGCCCGAGGCCTGTTCTGCGTGAACCACCAGGCGAGTGGAAGCCATCAAGGCCATTAACAAGGCTAAAGAGGGCTTTTCCAGGATCAAGGAATTCTTTTGAGAGGTTAACAGCAGGAGAAGTTTGAACCACCCGGATATTGTGAAACTCCTAGAAGTGATTGACACTGAGGAGACTCTTCTTAGAGGAATGGAGTACCTCAGCGGGGGGGACTTTTTCAGCCACTGGTGAGCAAAGCCAGACTTTGAGGCCCGAGGCCCGTTGGGCCCAAACCACCATGGGAGTGGTAGCGATCAAGGCCAAAAACAAGGGGAAAAAAAGAGCTCCTCAAGCCTTCAAAAGTGTTTTCAGAGGTTAACAGCATGAGAATGTTGAACCACCCGAATATTGTGAAACTATTGGAGGTGATTGACACTGAGGAGACTCTGCTTATAGTAAAGGAGTACCTCAGCGGGGGAGACTTTTTTAGCCACTGGAGTTCTAAGCCAGACTTTGAGGCCCGAGGCCCGTTGGGCCCAAACCACCATGGGAGTGGTAGCGATCGAGGCCAAAAACAAGGAAAAAAAAAGAGCTCGTCAAGCCTTCAAAAGTGTTTTCAGAGGTTAACAGCATGAGAATGTTGAACCACCCGAATATTGTGAAACTACTGGACGTGTTTGACACAAGGAAACTCTGCTTATAGTAATGGAGTACCTCAGCGGGGGAGACTTTTTCAGCCACTTGCGGCCTAGGCCAGATTTTGAGGACCGAGGCCTATTCTGCGTGAACCACCATGGGAGTGGTAGCGATCAAGGCCAAAAACAAGGAAAAAAAAGAGCTCCTCAAGCCTTCAAAAGTGTTTTCAGAGGTTAACAGCATGAGAATGTTGAACCACCCGAATATTGTGAAACTACTGGACGTGTTTGACACGAGGAGACTCTGCTTATAGTAATGGAGTACCTCAGCGGGGGAGACTTTCTCAGCCACTTGCGGCCTAGGCCAGATTTTGAGGACCGAGGCCTATTCTGCGTGAACCACCAGGGGAGTGGTAGCCATCAAGGCCATTAACAAGACAAAAGAGAGCTTCTCCAGGATCAGGGAACTCTTTTGAGAGGTTAACAGCATGAGATTGTTGAACCACCCAAATATGGTGAAACTACTGGAAGTGATTGACACTGAGTAGACTCTGCTTATAGTAATGGAATACCTCAGCGGGGGAGGTATTTTTCAGACACTGGAGGCCAAAGCCATACTCTGAGGCCCCAGGCCTGTTTTGCCCGAACCACCCCGGGAGTGATAGCCAGCAAGCCCATTAACAAAACAAAAATCGAGCCCATTAACATAAACAAAAGAGAGCCTTCTCCAGGATCAAGGAACTCTTTGAAGACTGTTTAACACCTATGAGAATGTTGAAACACCCCAATATTGTGAAACGACTGGAAGTGACTGACAGACTGGAGACTCTGCTTACAGTAATGGAGTACCTTAGAGGGGGAGACTTTTTCAGCCACTGACGGCCAAAGCCAGATTTTGAGGACCCAGGCCTGTTCTGCCCGAACCACCAGGTGAGACTTAGCCATCAAGGCCGTTACCAAGACAAAACAGAGCATCTTCAGCCTCCAAAACTCTTTTCAGAGGTTAACAGCATGAGCATGTTGAACCACCCGAATACTGTGAAACTACTGGAAGTGATTGACACTGAGGAGACTCTGCTGATAGTAATGGAGTACTTCAGCGGGGGAGACTTTTTCAGCCACTGGAGGCCAAAGCCAGAATTTGAGGCCCGAGGCCTGTTCTGCGTGAACCACCAGGCGAGTGGAAGCCATCAAGGCCATTAACAAGGCTAAAGAGGGCTTTTCCAGGATCAAGGAATTCTTTTGAGAGGTTAACAGCAGGAGAAGTTTGAACCACCCGGATATTGTGAAACTCCTAGAAGTGATTGACACTGAGGAGACTCTTCTTAGAGGAATGGAGTACCTCAGCGGGGGGACTTTTTCAGCCACTGGTGAGCAAAGCCAGACTTTGAGGCCCGAGGCCCGTTGGGCCCAAACCACCATGGGAGTGGTAGCGATCAAGGCCAAAAACAAGGGGAAAAAAAGAGCTCCTCAAGCCTTCAAAAGTGTTTTCAGAGGTTAACAGCATGAGAATGTTGAACCACCCGAATATTGTGAAACTATTGGAGGTGATTGACACTGAGGAGACTCTGCTTATAGTAAAGGAGTACCTCAGCGGGGGAGACTTTTTTAGCCACTGGAGTTCTAAGCCAGACTTTGAGGCCCGAGGCCCGTTGGGCCCAAACCACCATGGGAGTGGTAGCGATCGAGGCCAAAAACAAGGAAAAAAAAAGAGCTCGTCAAGCCTTCAAAAGTGTTTTCAGAGGTTAACAGCATGAGAATGTTGAACCACCCGAATATTGTGAAACTACTGGACGTGTTTGACACAAGGAAACTCTGCTTATAGTAATGGAGTACCTCAGCGGGGGAGACTTTTCAGCCACTTGCGGCCTAGGCCAGATTTTGAGGACCGAGGCCTATTCTGCGTGAACCACCATGGGAGTGGTAGCGATCAAGGCCAAAAACAAGGAAAAAAAAGAGCTCCTCAAGCCTTCAAAAGTGTTTTCAGAGGTTAACAGCATGAGAATGTTGAACCACCCGAATATTGTGAAACTACTGGACGTGTTTGACACAGGAACTCTGCTTATAGTAATGGAGTACCTCAGCGGGGGAGACTTTTCAGCCACTTGCGGCCTAGGCCAGATTTTGAGGACCGAGGCCTATTCTGCGTGAACCACCATGGGAGTGGTAGCGATCAAGGCCAAAAACAAGGAAAAAAAAGAGCTCCTCAAGCCTTCAAAAGTGTTTTCAGAGGTTAACAGCATGAGATGTTGAACCACCCGAATATGTGAAACTACTGGACGTGATTGACACTGAGGAGACTCTGCTTATAGTAATGGAGTACCTCAGCGGGGGAGACTTTTTCAGCCACTGAGGCCAAAGCCAGATTTGAGGCCCGAGGCCTGTTCTGCGTGAACCACCAGGGAGTGGAGCCATCAAGGCCATTAACAAGGCAAAGAGCTTTCCCAGGATCAAAGGAATTCTTTTGAGAGGTTAACAGCATGAGAAGTTGAACCACCCGAATATTGTGAAACTACTGGAAGTGATTGACACTGAGGAGACTCTTCTTAGAGTAATGGAGTACCTCAGCGGGGGGACTTTTTCAGCCACTGGGAGCCAAAGCCAGACTTTGAGGCCCGAGGCCGTTGGGCCCAAACCACCATGGGAGTGGTAGCGATCAAGGCCAAAACAAGGGGAAAAAAAGAGCTCCTCAAGCCTTCAAAAAGTGTTTTCAGAGGTTAACAGCATGAGAAGTTGAACCACCCGAATATTGTGAAACTACTGAACGTGATTGACACAAGGAAACTCTGCTTATAGTAATGGAGTACCTCAGCGGGGGAGACTTTTTCAGCCACTTGGCCTAGGCCAGATTTGAGGCCCGAGGCCGTCTGCGTGAACCACCATGGGAGTGGTAGCGATCAAGGCCAAAAACAAGGGGAAAAAAAGAGCTCCTCAAGCCTTCAAAAGTGTTTTCAGAGGTTAACAGCATGAGAATGTTGAACCACCCGAATATTGTGAAACTATTGGAGGTGATTGACACTGAGGAGACTCTGCTTATAGTAAAGGAGTACCTCAGCGGGGGAGACTTTTTTTAGCCACTGGAGTTCTAAGCCAGACTTTGAGGCCCGAGGCCCGTTGGGCCCAAACCACCATGGGAGTGGTAGCGATCGAGGCCAAAAACAAGGAAAAAAAAAGAGCTCGTCAAGCCTTCAAAAGTGTTTTCAGAGGTTAACAGCATGAGAATGTTGAACCACCCGAATATTGTGAAACTACTGGACGTGTTTGACACAAGGAAACTCTGCTTATAGTAATGGAGTACCTCAGCGGGGGAGACTTTTTCAGCCACTTGCGGCCTAGGCCAGATTTTGAGGACCGAGGCCTATTCTGCGTGAACCACCATGGGAGTGGTAGCGATCAAGGCCAAAAAACAAGGAAAAAAAAGAGCTCCTCAAGCCTTCAAAAGTGTTTTCAGAGGTTAACAGCATGAGAATGTTGAACCACCCGAATATTGTGAAACTACTGGACGTGTTTGACACGAGGAGACTCTGCTTATAGTAATGGAGTACCTCAGCGGGGGAGACTTTCTCAGCCACTTGCGGCCTAGGCCAGATTTTGAGGACCGAGGCCTATTCTGCGTGAACCACCAGGGAGTGGTAGCCATCAAGGCCATTAACAAGACAAAAGAGAGCTTCTCCAGGATCAGGGAACTCTTTTGAGAGGTTAACAGCATGAGATTGTTGAACCACCCAAATATGGTGAAACTACTGGAAGTGATTGACACTGAGTAGACTCTGCTTATAGTAATGGAATACCTCAGCGGGGGAGGTATTTTTCAGACACTGGAGGCCAAAGCCATACTCTGAGGCCCCAGGCCTGTTTTGCCCGAACCACCCCGGGAGTGATAGCCAGCAAGCCCATTAACAAAACAAAAATCGAGCCCATTAACAAAACAAAAGAGAGCTTCTCCAGGATCAAGGAACTCTTTTGAGACGTTAACACCATGAGAATGTTGAAACACCCCAATATTGTGAAACGACTGGAAGTGACTGACAGACTGGAGACTCTGCTTACAGTAATGGAGTACCTTAGAGGGGGAGACTTTTTCAGCCACTGACGGCCAAAGCCAGATTTTGAGGACCCAGGCCTGTTCTGCCCGAACCACCAGGTGAGACTTAGCCATCAAGGCCGTTACCAAGACAAAACAGAGCATCTTCAGCCTCCAAAACTCTTTTCAGAGGTTAACAGCATGAGCATGTTGAACCACCCGAATACTGTGAAACTACTGGAAGTGATTGACACTGAGGAGACTCTGCTGATAGTAATGGAGTACTTCAGCGGGGGAGACTTTTTCAGCCACTGGAGGCCAAAGCCAGAATTTGAGGCCCGAGGCCTGTTCTGCGTGAACCACCAGGCGAGTGGAAGCCATCAAGGCCATTAACAAGGCTAAAGAGGGCTTTTCCAGGATCAAGGAATTCTTTTGAGAGGTTAACAGCAGGAGAAGTTTGAACCACCCGGATATTGTGAAACTCCTAGAAGTGATTGACACTGAGGAGACTCTTCTTAGAGGAATGGAGTACCTCAGCGGGGGGGACTTTTTCAGCCACTGGTGAGCAAAGCCAGACTTTGAGGCCCGAGGCCCGTTGGGCCCAAACCACCATGGGAGTGGTAGCGATCAAGGCCAAAAACAAGGGGAAAAAAAGAGCTCCTCAAGCCTTCAAAAGTGTTTTCAGAGGTTAACAGCATGAGAATGTTGAACCACCCGAATATTGTGAAACTATTGGAGGTGATTGACACTGAGGAGACTCTGCTTATAGTAAAGGAGTACCTCAGCGGGGGAGACTTTTTTAGCCACTGGAGTTCTAAGCCAGACTTTGAGGCCCGAGGCCCGTTGGGCCCAAACCACCATGGGAGTGGTAGCGATCGAGGCCAAAAACAAGGAAAAAAAAAGAGCTCCGTCAAGCCTTCAAAAGTGTTTTCAGAGGTTAACAGCATGAGAATGTTGAACCACCCGAATATTGTGAAACTACTGGACGTGTTTGACACAAGGAACTCTGCTTATAGTAATGGAGTACCTCAGCGGGGGAGACTTTTTCAGCCACTTGCAGCCTAGGCCAGATTTTGAGGACCGAGGCCTATTCTGCGTGAACCACCATGGGAGTGGTAGCGATCAAGGCCAAAAACAAGGAAAAAAAAGAGCTCCTCAAGCCTTCAAAAGTGTTTTCAGAGGTTAACAGCATGAGAATGTTGAACCACCCGAATATTGTGAAACTACTGGACGTGTTTGACACAAGGAGACTCTGCTTATAGTAATGGAGTACCTCAGCGGGGAGACTTTCTCAGCCACTTGCGGCCTAGGCCAGATTTTGAGGACCGAGGCCTATTCTGCGTGAACCACCATGGGAGTGGTAGCGATCAAGGCCAAAAACAAGGAAAAAAAGAGCTCCTCAAGCCTTCAAAAGTGTTTTCAGAGGTTAACAGCATGAGAATGTTGAACCACCCGAATATTGTGAAACTACTGGACGTGATTGACACTGAGGAGACTCTGCTTATAGTAATGGAGTACTTCAGCGGGGGAGACTTTTTCAGCCACTGGAGGCCAAAGCCAGAATTTGAGGCCCGAGGCCTGTTCTGCGTGAACCACCAGGGAGTGGAAGCCATCAAGGCCAAACAAGGCTAAAGAGGGCTTTTCAGGATCAAAATTCTTTTGAGAGGTTAACAGCAGGAGAAGTTTGAACCACCCGATATTGTGAAACTCCTAGAAGTGATTGACACTGAGGAGACTCTCTTAGAGAATGGAGTACCTCAGCGGGGGGACTTTTTCAGCCACTGTGAGCAAAGCCAGACTTTGAGGCCCGAGGCCCGTTTGGGCCCAAACCACCATGGGAGTGGTAGCGATCAAGGCCAAAACAAGGGAAAAAAAGAGCTCCTCAAGCCTTCAAAAGTGTTTTCAGAGGTTAACAGCATGAGAATGTTGAACCACCCGAATATTGTGAAACTACTGGACGTGTTTGACACAAGGAAACTCTGCTTATAGTAATGGAGTACCTCAGCGGGGGAGACTTTTTCAGCCACTTGCGGCCTAGGCCAGATTTTGAGGACCGAGGCCTATTCTGCGTGAACCACCATGGGAGTGGTAGCGATCAAGGCCAAAAACAAGGAAAAAAAAGAGCTCCTCAAGCCTTCAAAAGTGTTTTCAGAGGTTAACAGCATGAGAATGTTGAACCACCCGAATATTGTGAAACTATTGGAGGTGATTGACACTGAGGAGACTCTGCTTATAGTAAAGGAGTACCTCAGCGGGGGAGACTTTTTAGCCACTGGAGTTCTAAGCCACTTTGAGGCCCGAGGCCCGTTGGGCCCAAACCACCATGGGAGTGGTAGCGATCGAGGCCAAAAACAAGGAAAAAAAAGAGCTCGTCAAGCCTTCAAAAGTGTTTTCAGAGGTTAACAGCATGAGAATGTTGAACCACCCGAATATTGTGAAACTACTGGACGTGTTTGACACAAGGAACTCTGCTTATAGTAATGGAGTACCTCAGCGGGGGAGACTTTTTCAGCCACTTGCGGCCTAGCCAGATTTTGAGGACCGAGGCCTATTCTGCGTGAACCACCATGGGAGTGGTAGCGATCAAGGCCAAAAACAAGGAAAAAAAAGAGCTCCTCAAGCCTTCAAAAGTGTTTTCAGAGGTTAACAGCATGAGAATGTTGAACCACCCGAATATTGTGAAACTACTGGACGTGTTTGACACGAGGAGACTCTGCTTATAGTAATGGAGTACCTCAGCGGGGGAGACTTTTCAGCCACTTGGGCCTAGGCCAGATTTTGAGGACCGAGGCCTATTCTGCGTGAACCACCAGGGGAGTGGTAGCCATCAAGGCCATTAACAAGACAAAAGAGAGCTTCTCCAGGATCAGGGAACTCTTTTGAGAGGTTAACAGCATGAGATGTTGAACCACCCAAATATGGTGAAACTACTGGAAGTGATTGACACTGAGTAGACTCTGCTTATAGTAATGGATACCTCAGCGGGGGAGGTATTTTTCAGACACTGGAGGCCAAAGCCATACTCTGAGGCCCAGGCCTGTTTGCCCGAACCACCCCGGGAGTGATAGCCAGCAAGCCATTAACAAAACAAAATCGAGCCCATTAACAAAACAAAAGAGAGCTTCTCCAGGATCAAGGAACTCTTTGAGACGTTAACACCATGAGAATGTTGAACACCCCAATATTGTGAAACGACTGGAAGTGACTGACACTGGAGACTCTGCTTACAGTAATGGAGTACCTTAGAGGGGGAGACTTTTTCAGCCACTGACGGCCAAAGCCAGATTTTGAGGACCCAGGCCTGTTCTGCCCGAACCACCAGGTGAGACTTAGCCATCAAGGCCGTTACAAGACAAAAGAGCATCTTCAGCCTCAAAACTCTTTTCAGAGGTTAACAGCATGAGCATGTTGAACCACCCGAATACTGTGAAACTACTGGAAGTGATTGACACTGAGGAGACTCTGCTGATAGTAATGGAGTACTTCAGCGGGGGAGACTTTTTCAGCCACTGGAGGCCAAAGCCAGAATTTGAGGCCCGAGGCCTGTTCTGCGTGAACCACCAGGCGAGTGGAAGCCATCAAGGCCATTAACAAGGCTAAAGAGGGCTTTTCCAGGATCAAGGAATTCTTTTGAGAGGTTAACAGCAGGAGAAGTTTGAACCACCCGGATATTGTGAAACTCCTAGAGTGATTGACACTGAGGAGACTCTTCTTAGAGGAATGGAGTACCTCAGCGGGGGGACTTTTCAGCCACTGGTGAGCAAAGCCAGACTTTGAGGCCCGAGGCCCGTTGGGCCCAAACCACCATGGGAGTGGTAGCGATCAAGGCCAAAAACAAGGAAAAAAAAGAGCTCCTCAAGCCTTCAAAAGTGTTTTCAGAGGTTAACAGCATGAGAATGTTGAACCACCCGAATATTGTGAAACTACTGGAGTGATTGACACTGAGGAGACTCTGCTTATAGTAATGGAGTACCTCAGCGGGGGAGACTTTTTCAGCCACTGGAGTCCTAAGCCAGATTTTGAGGCCCGAGGCCTATTCTGCGTGAACCACCATGGGAGTGGTAGCGATCAAGGCCAAAAACAAGGAAAAAAAGTGCTCTCAAGACTTCAAAAGTGTTTTCAGAGGTTAACAGCATGAGAATGTTGAACCACCCGAATACTGTGAAACTACTGGAAGTGATTGACACTGAGGAGACTCTGCTTATAGTAATGGAGTACCTCAGCGGGGGAGACTTTTTCAGCCACTTGGAGGCCAAAGCCAGATTTGAGGCCCGAGGCCTGTTCTGCGTGAACCACCAGGGAGTGGTAGCCATCAAGGCCAAACAAGGAAAAGAGGCTCCCAAGATCAAGCAATTCTTTTGAGAGGTTAACAGCATGAGAATGTTGAACCACCCGATATTGTGAAACTCTAGAAGTGATTGACACTGAGGAGACTCTGCTTAGAATGGAGTACCTCAGCGGGGGGAGACTTTTTCAGCCACTGGCGGCCAAAGCCAGAATTTGAGGCCCGAGGCCAGTTCTGCCCAAACCACCATGGGAGTGGTAGCGATCAAGGCCAAAAACAAGGGAAAAAAAGAGCTCCTCAAGCCTTCAAAAGTGTTTTCAGAGGTTAACAGCATGAGAATGTTGAACC
The DNA here is from genome assembly GCF_002263795.3 of Bos taurus. NCBI lineage: Eukaryota > Metazoa > Chordata > Mammalia > Artiodactyla > Bovidae > Bos > Bos taurus. The sequence goes on from NW_020191599.1 coordinate 22,456, forward strand.
ACCCGAATACTGTGAAACTATTGGACGTGATTGACACTGAGGAGACTCTGCTTATAGTAAAGGAGTACCTCAGCGGGGGAGACTTTTTCAGCCACTGGAGTCCAAAGCCAGACTTTGAGGCCCGAGGCCCGTTGGGCCCAAACCACCATGGGAGTGGTAGCGATCAAGGCCAAAAACAAGGAAAAAAAAGAGCTCCTCAAGCCTTCAAAAGTGTTTTCAGAGGTTAACAGCATGAGAATGTTGAACCACCCGAATATTGTGAAACTAATGGACGTGTTTGACACTCAGGAGACTCTGCTTATAGTAATGGAGTACCTCAGCGGGGGAGACTTTTTCAGCCACTTGCGGCTAGCCAGATTTTGAGGACCGAGGCCTTCTGCGTGAACCACCATGGGAGTGGTAGCGATCAAGGCCAAAAACAAGGAAAAAAAAGAGCTCCTCAAGCCTTCAAAAGTGTTTTCAGAGGTTAACAGCATGAGAATGTTGAACCACCCGAATATTGTGAAACTACTGGACGTGTTTGACACGAGGAGACTCTGCTTATAGTAATGGAGTACCTCAGCGGGGGAGACTTTTTCAGCCACTTGCGGCCTAGGCCAGATTTTGAGGACCGAGGCCTATTCTGCGTGAACCACCAGGGGAGTGGTAGCCATCAAGGCCAAACAAGGAAAAAGAGAGCTCTCCAGGATCAGGAACTCTTTTGAGAGGTTAACAGCATGAGAATTGTTGAACCACCCGAATATTGTGAAACTACTGGAAGTGATTGACACTGAGAGACTCTGCTTATAGTAATGGATACCTCAGCGGGGGAGATTTTTCAGCCACTGAGGCCAAGCCATACTTGAGGCCCAGGCCTGTTTTGCCCGAACCACCCCAGGGAGTGTAGCCAGCAAGCCATTAACAAAACAAAAAGAGCCATTAACAAACAAAAGAGAGCTTCTCCAGGATCAAGGAACTCTTTTGAGAGGTTAACCATGAGAATGTTGAACACCCAATATTGTGAAACTACTGGAAGTGATTGACAGACTGGAGACTCTGCTTAGTAATGGAGTACCTAGGGGGAGACTTTTTCAGCCACTGACGGCCAAAGCCAGATTTTGAGGACCCAGGCCTGTTCTGCCCGAACCACCAGGTGAGACTTAGCCATCAAGGCCGTTAACAAGACAAAAAGAGCTCTTCAGCCTCAAAACTCTTTTCAGAGGTTAACAGCATGAGAATGTTGAACACCCGAATACTGTGAAACTACTGGAAGTGATTGACACTGAGGAGACTCTGCTATAGTAATGGAGTACTTCAGCGGGGGAGACTTTTTCAGCCACTGAGGCCAAAGCCAGAATTTGAGGCCCGAGGCCTGTTCTGCGTGAACCACCAGGCGAGTGGAAGCCATCAAGGCCATTAACAAGGCTAAAGAGGCTTTTCCAGATCAAGGAATTCTTTTGAGAGGTTAACAGCAGGAGAAGTTTGAACCACCCGATATTGTGAAACTCCTAGAAGTGATTGACACTGAGGAGACTCTCTTAGAATGGAGTACCTCAGCGGGGGGACTTTTTCAGCCACTGTGAGCAAAGCCAGACTTTGAGGCCCGAGGCCCGTTGGGCCCAAACCACCATGGGAGTGGTAGCGATCAAGGCCAAAAACAAGGAAAAAAAGAGCTCCTCAGCCTTCAAAAGTGTTTTCAGAGGTTAACAGCATGAGAATGTTGAACCACCCGATATTGTGAAACTATTGGAGTGATTGACACTGAGGAGACTCTGCTTATAGTAAAGGAGTACCTCAGCGGGGGAGACTTTTTAGCCACTGAGTTCTAAGCCAGACTTTGAGGCCCGAGGCCCGTTGGGCCCAAACCACCATGGGAGTGGTAGCGATCAAGGCCAAAAACAAGGAAAAAAAAGAGCTCTCAAGCCTTCAAAAGTGTTTTCAGAGGTTAACAGCATGAGAATGTTGAACCACCCGAATATTGTGAAACTACTGGAGGTGATTGACACAAGGAGACTCTGCTTATAGTAATGGAGTACCTCAGCGGGGGAGACTTTTTCAGCCACTGGAGCCTAAGCCAGATTTTGAGGACCGAGGCCTTCTGCGTGAACCACCATGGGAGTGGTAGCGATCAAGGCCAAAAACAAGGAAAAAAAGAGCTCCTCAAGCCTTCAAAAGTGTTTTCAGAGGTTAACAGCATGAGAATGTTGAACCACCCGAATATTGTGAAACTACTGGACGGTTTGACACAAGGAGACTCTGCTTATAGTAATGGAGTACCTCAGCGGGGGAGACTTTTTCAGCCACTTGCGCCTAGGCCAGATTTTGAGGACCGAGGCCTATTCTGCGTGAACCACCATGGGAGTGGTAGCGATCAAGGCCAAAAACAAGGAAAAAAAAGAGCTCCTCAAGCCTTCAAAAGTGTTTTCAGAGGTTAACAGCATGAGAATGTTGAACCACCCGAATATTGTGAAACTACTGGAGTGATTGACACTGAGGAGACTCTGCTTATAGTAATGGAGTACCTCAGCGGGGGAGACTTTTTTCAGCCACTGGAGCTAGCCAGACTTTGAGGCCCGAGGCCGTTGGGCCCAAACCACCATGGGAGTGGTAGCGATCAAGGCCAAAAACAAGGAAAAAAAAGAGCTCTCAAGCCTTCAAAAGTGTTTTCAGAGGTTAACAGCATGAGAATGTTGAACCACCCGAATATTGTGAAACTACTGGACGTGATTGACACTGAGGAGACTCTGCTTATAGTAATGGAGTACCTCAGCGGGGGAGACTTTTTCAGCCACTGGGCCTAGCCAGATTTTGAGGCCGAGGCCTATTCTGCGTGAACCACCATGGGAGTGGTAGCGATCAAGGCCAAAAACAAGGAAAAAAAGAGCTCCTCAAGCCTTCAAAAGTGTTTTCAGAGGTTAACAGCATGAGAATGTTGAACCACCCGAATATTGTGAAACTACTGGAAGTGATTGACACTGAGGAGACTCTGCATAGTAATGGAGTACCTCAGCGGGGGAGACTTTTTCAGCCACTGGAGGCCAAAGCCAGATTTGAGGCCCGAGGCCTGTTCTGCGTGAACCACCAGGGAGTGGTAGCGATCAAGGCCAAACAAGGAAAAAAGAGCTCCTCAAGCCTTCTGTTTTCAGAGGTTAACAGCATGAGAATGTTGAACCACCCGAATATTGTGAAACTACTGGAAGTGATTGACACTGAGGAGACTTCTTATAGTAATGGAGTACCTCAGCGGGGGAGACTTTTTCAGCCACTGAGCAAAGCCAGATTTGAGGCCCGAGGCCGTTGGTGAACCACCATGGGAGTGGTAGCGATCAAGGCCAAAAACAAGGAAAAAAGAGCTCCTCAAGCCTTCAAAAGTGTTTTCAGAGGTTAACAGCATGAGAATGTTGAACCACCCGAATATTGTGAAACTATTGGAGTGATTGACACTGAGGAGACTCTGCTTATAGTAAAGGAGTACCTCAGCGGGGGAGACTTTTTAGCCACTGGAGTTCTAAGCCAGACTTTGAGGCCCGAGGCCCGTTGGGCCCAAACCACCATGGGAGTGGTAGCGATCGAGGCCAAAAACAAGGAAAAAAAAGAGCTCGTCAAGCCTTCAAAAGTGTTTTCAGAGGTTAACAGCATGAGAATGTTGAACCACCCGAATATTGTGAAACTACTGGACGTGTTTGACACAAGGAAGACTCTGCTTATAGTAATGGAGTACCTCAGCGGGGGAGACTTTTTCAGCCACTTGCGGCCTAGGCCAGATTTTGAGGACCGAGGCCTATTCTGCGTGAACCACCATGGGAGTGGTAGCGATCAAGGCCAAAAACAAGGAAAAAAAAGAGCTCCTCAAGCCTTCAAAAGTGTTTTCAGAGGTTAACAGCATGAGAATGTTGAACCACCCGAATATTGTGAAACTACTGGACGTGTTTGACACGAGGAGACTCTGCTTATAGTAATGGAGTACCTCAGCGGGGGAGACTTTCTCAGCCACTTGCGGCCTAGGCCAGATTTTGAGGACCGAGGCCTATTCTGCGTGAACCACCAGGGAGTGGTAGCCATCAAGGCCATTAACAAGACAAAAGAGAGCTTCTCCAGGATCAGGGAACTCTTTTGAGGTTAACAGCATGAGATTGTTGAACCACCCAAATATGTGAAACTACTGGAAGTGATTGACACTGAGAGACTCTGCTTATAGTAATGGAATACCTCAGCGGGGGAGGTATTTTTCAGACACTGGAGGCCAAAGCCATACTTGAGGCCCCAGGCCTGTTTTGCCCGAACCACCGGGAGTGATAGCCAGCAAGCCATTAACAAACAAAAATCGAGCCCATTAACAAAACAAAAGAGAGCTTCTCCAGGATCAAGGAACTCTTTTGAGACGTTAACACCATGAGAATGTTGAAACACCCCAATATTGTGAAACTCCTGGAAGTGATTGACAGACTGAGAGACTCTGCTTAGTAATGGAGTACCTTAGAGGGGGAGACTTTTTCAGCCACTGACGGCCAAAGCCAGATTTGAGCCCAGGCCTGTTCTGCCCGAACCACCAG
>NW_020191600.1:0-10736 GCF_002263795.3 Bos taurus
ATCATGCACTGATCACGTGACTGATCATGCACTGATCACGTGGCTATCATGCAGTGATCACGTGGCTATCATGCACAGATCACATGGCTGATCATGCAATGATCACGTAGCTACCATATACTGGTCACGTGACTGATCATACACTGTTCACCTGTCTGACCATGCACTGCTCACGTGGCTGATCACACACTGTTCATGGAACTGATCATGCACTGATCACGTGGATATCATGCATTGATCACGTGGCTGAACATGCATTGTTCACGTGGCTTACCACACACCTGTCACGTGACTGATCATGCACTGATCACGTGGCACTCATGCACTGATCACGTGGCTGATCATACTCTGCTCACGTAACTGATCATGCACACATCACGTGGCTATCATGCACTTCTCACCTGGCTGGTCATGCAATGTTCACGTAGCTACCATATACTGGTCACGTGACTGATCATGCTCAGATCACGTAAATGATCATGCACTGTTCAGTTGACTGATCATGTACTGATCACGTGACTGATCATGCACTGATCACGTGGCTATCATGCACTGCTCACGTGGCTGATCATGCAATGATCACGTAGCAACCATGTACTGGTCACGTGACTGATCATGCACTGATCACGTAATTAATCCTGCACTGATCACCTGACTCATCATGCACTGATCACGTGGCTGATCACACACGTATCACGTGACTGATCATGCACTGATCACGTGGCTATCATGCACTAATCACGTGGATAAACATACACTGATCATGTGACAGATCATGCAGTGATCACGCGGCTATCATGCACTGCTCACGTGGCTGACCATGCAATGATCACGTAGCTACCATGTACTGGTCACGTGAGTGATCATGCACTGAGCACGTAATTGATCATACACTGATCAGGTGACTTATCATGCACTGTTCACGTGACTGATCATGCACTGATCACGTGACTGATCATGCACTGATCTCGTTGCTATCATGCAAGGTTCACATGGCAGATCATGTAATGATCACGTAGCTACCATGTACTGGTCACGTGACTATCATGCACTGATCACGTAATTGATCATGCACTGATCACGTGGCTGATCATACACTGATCACGTGACTGATCATGCACTGATCACGTGGCTGATCATGCAATGATCACGTAGCTACCATGTACTGGTCACGTGACTGATCATGCACTAAATCACGTAATTGATCATGCACTGATCACGTGGCTGATCATGCAATGATCATGTAGCTACCATGTACTGGTCACGTGACTGATCATGCACTAATCACGTAATTGATCATGCACTGATCACGTGGCTGATCATGCACTAATCACGTGACTGGTCATGCACTGATCACGTGGCTGATCATGCACTGATCACGTGACTGATCATGCACACATCACGTGGCTATCATGCACTGCTCACGTGGCTGGTCATGCAATGATCACGTCGCTACCATATACTGGTCACGTGAATGATCATGCACAGATCACGTAAATGATCATGCACTGTTCCCGTGACTGATCATGTACTGATCACGTGACTGATCATGCACTGATCACATGGCTATCATGCTCTCCTCAAGTGGGTGATCATGCAATGATCATGTAGCAACCATGTACTGGTCACCTGACTGATCATGCACTGATCATGTAATTGATCCAGCACTGATCACGTGGCTCATCATGCACTGATCCCGTGACTGATCATGCACTGATCACGTGGCTATCATGCACTGATCACTTGGCTGGTCATACACTGATCACGCAGCTACCATGTACTCGGTCACGTGACTGATCATGCACTGATGACGTAATTGATCATGCACTGATCATGTGGCTGATCATGCACTGATCACTTAACTGATCATGCACTGATCACGTGACTTATCATGCACTGATCACGTGGCTTTAATGCACTGATCACATGGCTGGTCATACACTGATCACGTGCCTGGTCATGCACAGATTACATGACTGATCATGCACTGATCACGTCACAGATCATGCACTGATCACCTGGCTATCATGCACTACTCACGTGGCTGATCATGCAATGATCATGTAGCTACCATGTACCGGTCACGTGACAGATCATACACCCATCAGGTGACTGATCATGCACTGATCACGTGGCTATCATGCACTGTTCACGTGGCTGATCATACACTGATCACCTGCCTGGTCATGCACAGATCACGTGACTAATCATGAACTGATCACGTAGCAATCATTCACTGATCACCTGGCTGATCATGCACTGATCACGTGGCTATCATGCAATGATCACGTGGCTATCATGCACTGATCACGTGGCTGATCATGCACTGATACCGTGACTGAGCATGGACTGATCACATGACTATCATGTAGTGATCACGTGACTTAATGGCGCTGACCATGTGACTGATCATGCGCTGAGCATGTTTGCTATCATACACTGATCATGTGCCTCTGGAGGCAATAAACAAAGAGCTGAGTAGGCATGAATCAAACAGTCAGCAGGCAATAATCATGGAACTCAGCTGTGAGGAATCATGCTGCTCAGCTGGCAATAATCAAGCAGCTGAGCAGGCAGGAATTACACAGCACAGCTGGCAATTGTCAAGCAGATGACAGGCAGGAATCGTGCAGCTCAGCTGGCAATTGTCAAGCAGATGAGCAGACAGGAATCACGCAGCTCAGCAGTCCCTGATCACGTGACTGAGCATGCACTGTTCACTGGCTGATCATACACTGATCACGTGATTGATCAAGCACTGATCACTTGGATATCATGCACTGATCACGTAGCTATCATTGCACTGATCACTTGCTGATCATACATCATCACGGGACTGATCGTGCACTGATTATGGCGCTATCAGGCATTGACTACATGACTCCACCTGCACTGATCACGTGGATGATCATGCACTGATCACGTGACTGACATGCACTGATCACGTGACTGATCATGCACTGATCACGTGGCTGATCATGCACTGATCACGTGGCTATCACGCACTGCTCACGTGGCTGATCATGCAATGATCACGTAGCTACCATGTACTGGTCACGTGAATGATCATGCACTGATCACGTAATTGATCATGCACTGGTCATGTGGCTGATCATGCACTGATCACGTGGCTGATCATACACTGATCACGTGACTGATCATGCACTGATCACGTGACTGATCATGCACTGATCACGTGGCTATCATGCACTGATCACTTGGCTGGTCATACTGATCACGTGCCTCGTCATGCACTGATCACGTGGCTGATCATGCACTGATCACGTGACTGATCATGCACTGATCACGTGGCTATCATGCAGTGATCACGTGGCTATCATGCACAGATCACATGGCTGATCATGCAATGATCACGTAGCTACCATATACTGGTCACGTGACTGATCATACACTGTTCACCTGTCTGACCATGCACTGCTCACGTGGCTGATCACACACTGTTCATGGAACTGATCATGCACTGATCACGTGGATATCATGCATTGATCACGTGGCTGAACATGCATTGTTCACGTGGCTTACCACACACCTGTCACGTGACTGATCATGCACTGATCACGTGGCACTCATGCACTGATCACGTGGCTGATCATACTCTGCTCACGTACCTGATCATGCACACATCACGTGGCTATCATGCACTTCTCACCTGGCTGGTCATGCAATGTTCACGTAGCTACCATATACTGGTCACGTGACTGATCATGCTCAGATCACGTAAATGATCATGCACTGTTCAGTTGACTGATCATGTACTGATCACGTGACTGATCATGCACTGATCACGTGGCTATCATGCACTGCTCACGTGGCTGATCATGCAATGATCACGTAGCAACCATGTACTGGTCACGTGACTGATCATGCACTGATCACGTAATTAATCCTGCACTGATCACCTGACTCATCATGCACTGATCACGTGGCTGATCACACACGTATCACGTGACTGATCATGCACTGATCACGTGGCTATCATGCACTAATCACGTGGATAAACATACACTGATCATGTGACAGATCATGCAGTGATCACGCGGCTATCATGCACTGCTCACGTGGCTGACCATGCAATGATCACGTAGCTACCATGTACTGGTCACGTGAGTGATCATGCACTGAGCACGTAATTGATCATACACTGATCAGGTGACTTATCATGCACTGTTCACGTGACTGATCATGCACTGATCACGTGACTGATCATGCACTGATCTCGTTGCTATCATGCAAGGTTCACATGGCAGATCATGTAATGATCACGTAGCTACCATGTACTGGTCACGTGACTATCATGCACTGATCACGTAATTGATCATGCACTGATCACGTGGCTGATCATACACTGATCACGTGACTGATCATGCACTGATCACGTGGCTGATCATGCAATGATCACGTAGCTACCATGTACTGGTCACGTGACTGATCATGCACTAATCACGTAATTGATCATGCACTGATCACGTGGCTGATCATGCAATGATCATGTAGCTACCATGTACTGGTCACGTGACTGATCATGCACTAATCACGTAATTGATCATGCACTGATCACGTGGCTGATCATGCACTAATCACGTGACTGGTCATGCACTGATCACGTGGCTGATCATGCACTGATCACGTGACTGATCATGCACACATCACGTGGCTATCATGCACTGCTCACGTGGCTGGTCATGCAATGATCACGTCGCTACCATATACTGGTCACGTGAATGATCATGCACAGATCACGTAAATGATCATGCACTGTTCCCGTGACTGATCATGTACTGATCACGTGACTGATCATGCACTGATCACGTGGCTATCATGCTCTCCTCAAGTGGGTGATCATGCAATGATCATGTAGCAACCATGTACTGGTCACCTGACTGATCATGCACTGATCATGTAATTGATCCAGCACTGATCACGTGGCTCATCATGCACTGATCCCGTGACTGATCATGCACTGATCACGTGGCTATCATGCACTGATCACTTGGCTGGTCATACACTGATCACGCAGCTACCATGTACTGGTCACGTGACTGATCATGCACTGATGACGTAATTGATCATGCACTGATCATGTGGCTGATCATGCACTGATCACTTAACTGATCATGCACTGATCACGTGACTTATCATGCACTGATCACGTGGCTTTAATGCACTGATCACATGGCTGGTCATACACTGATCACGTGCCTGGTCATGCACAGATTACATGACTGATCATGCACTGATCACGTCACAGATCATGCACTGATCACCTGGCTATCATGCACTACTCACGTGGCTGATCATGCAATGATCATGTAGCTACCATGTACCGGTCACGTGACAGATCATACACCCATCAGGTGACTGATCATGCACTGATCACGTGGCTATCATGCACTGTTCACGTGGCTGATCATACACTGATCACCTGCCTGGTCATGCACAGATCACGTGACTAATCATGAACTGATCACGTAGCAATCATTCACTGATCACCTGGCTGATCATGCACTGATCACGTGGCTATCATGCAATGATCACGTGGCTATCATGCACTGATCACGTGGCTGATCATGCACTGATACCGTGACTGAGCATGGACTGATCACATGACTATCATGTAGTGATCACGTGACTTAATGGCGCTGACCATGTGACTGATCATGCGCTGAGCATGTTTGCTATCATACACTGATCATGTGCCTCTGGAGGCAATAAACAAAGAGCTGAGTAGGCATGAATCAAACAGTCAGCAGGCAATAATCATGGAACTCAGCTGTGAGGAATCATGCTGCTCAGCTGGCAATAATCAAGCAGCTGAGCAGGCAGGAATTACACAGCACAGCTGGCAATTGTCAAGCAGATGACAGGCAGGAATCGTGCAGCTCAGCTGGCAATTGTCAAGCAGATGAGCAGACAGGAATCACGCAGCTCAGCAGTCCCTGATCACGTGACTGAGCATGCACTGTTCACCTGGCTGATCATACACTGATCACGTGATTGATCAAGCACTGATCACTTGGATATCATGCACTGATCACGTGGCTAATCATACACTGTTCACGTGTCTGACCATGCACTGATCACGTGGCTGATCATACACTGCTCACGTAACTGATCATGCACTGATCACGTAATTGATCATGCACTGATCACGTGGCTGATCATGTAATGATCACGTAGCTACCATGTACTGGTCCCGTGAGTGATCATGCACTGATCACGTAATTGATCATTCACTGATCACGTGGCTGATCATGCACTGAACACGTGACTGATCATGCACAGATCACGTGACTGATCATGCACTGATCACGTGGCTATCATGCACTGCTCACGTGGCTGATCATGCAGTGATCACGCAGCTACCATGTACTGGTCACATGACTGATCATGCACTGATCACGTAATTGATCATGCACTGATCACCTGGCTTATCATGCATTCATCATGTGACTGATCATGTGCTGATCATGTTTGGTGTCACACACTGATCATGTGCATCTGGAGGCAATGAACAAAGAGCTGAGTAGGCAGGAATCAGTCAGCAGGCTATAATCATGGAACTCAGCTCTGAGAAATCATGCTGCTCAGCTGGCAATAATCAAGTAGATGAGCAGGCAGGAATTATGCAGCACAGGTGGCAATTGTCAAGGAGATGACAGACAGGAATCGTACAGCTCAGCTGGCAATTGTCAAGCAGATGAGCAGACAGTAATCACGCAGCTCAGCAGGCCCTGAACACGTGACTGAGCATGCACTGTTCACGTCGCTGATCACACACCTATCACGTGAATGATCATGCACTGATCACGTGGCTCTCATGCACTGATCACGTGATTGCGCATGCACTGACCACGTAATTGTATGCACTGCTCACGTGGCTATCATGCACTGATGACGTGGCTGATCATGCACTTTTCATGTGACTGATCATGCACTGATCACGTAGCTATCTTGCACTGATCACTTGGCTGATCATACACTCATCACGGGACTGATCGTGCACTGATTATGGCGCTATCAGGCATTGACTACATGACTCCACCTGCACTGATCACGTGGATGATCATGCACTGATCACGTGACTGACCATGCACTGATCACGTGACTGATCATGCACTGATCACGTGGCTGATCATGCACTGATCACGTGGCTATCACGCACTGCTCACGTGGCTGATCATGCAATGATCACGTAGCTACCATGTACTGGTCACGTGAATGATCATGCACTGATCACGTAATTGATCATGCACTGGTCATGTGGCTGATCATGCACTGATCACGTGGCTGATCATACACTGATCACGTGACTGATCATGCACTGATCACGTGACTGATCATGCACTGATCACGTGGCTATCATGCACTGATCACGTGGCTGATCATGCACTGATCACGTGACTGATCATGCACTGATCACGTGGCTATCATGCAGTGATCACGTGGCTATCATGCACAGATCACATGGCTGATCATGCAATGATCACGTAGCTACCATATACTGGTCACGTGACTGATCATACACTGTTCACCTGTCTGACCATGCACTGCTCACGTGGCTGATCACACACTGTTCATGGAACTGATCATGCACTGATCACGTGGATATCATGCATTGATCACGTGGCTGAACATGCATTGTTCACGTGGCTTACCACACACCTGTCACGTGACTGATCATGCACTGATCACGTGGCACTCATGCACTGATCACGTGGCTGATCATACTCTGCTCACGTACCTGATCATGCACACATCACGTGGCTATCATGCACTTCTCACCTGGCTGGTCATGCAATGTTCACGTAGCTACCATATACTGGTCACGTGACTGATCATGCTCAGATCACGTAAATGATCATGCACTGTTCAGTTGACTGATCATGTACTGATCACGTGACTGATCATGCACTGATCACGTGGCTATCATGCACTGCTCACGTGGCTGATCATGCAATGATCACGTAGCAACCATGTACTGGTCACGTGACTGATCATGCACTGATCACGTAATTAATCCTGCACTGATCACCTGACTCATCATGCACTGATCACGTGGCTGATCACACACGTATCACGTGACTGATCATGCACTGATCACGTGGCTATCATGCACTAATCACGTGGATAAACATACACTGATCATGTGACAGATCATGCAGTGATCACGCGGCTATCATGCACTGCTCACGTGGCTGACCATGCAATGATCACGTAGCTACCATGTACTGGTCACGTGAGTGATCATGCACTGAGCACGTAATTGATCATACACTGATCAGGTGACTTATCATGCACTGTTCACGTGACTGATCATGCACTGATCACGTGACTGATCATGCACTGATCTCGTTGCTATCATGCAAGGTTCACATGGCAGATCATGTAATGATCACGTAGCTACCATGTACTGGTCACGTGACTATCATGCACTGATCACGTAATTGATCATGCACTGATCACGTGGCTGATCATACACTGATCACGTGACTGATCATGCACTGATCACGTGGCTGATCATGCAATGATCACGTAGCTACCATGTACTGGTCACGTGACTGATCATGCACTAATCACGTAATTGATCATGCACTGATCACGTGGCTGATCATGCAATGATCATGTAGCTACCATGTACTGGTCACGTGACTGATCATGCACTAATCACATAATTGATCATGCACTGATCACGTGGCTGATCATGCACTAATCACGTGACTGGTCATGCACTGATCACGTGGCTGATCATGCACTGATCACGTGACTGATCATGCACACATCACGTGGCTATCATGCACTGCTCACGTGGCTGGTCATGCAATGATCACGTCGCTACCATATACTGGTCACGTGAATGATCATGCACAGATCACGTAAATGATCATGCACTGTTCCCGTGACTGATCATGTACTGATCACGTGACTGATCATGCACTGATCACATGGCTATCATGCTCTCCTCAAGTGGGTGATCATGCAATGATCATGTAGCAACCATGTACTGGTCACCTGACTGATCATGCACTGATCATGTAATTGATCCAGCACTGATCACGTGGCTCATCATGCACTGATCCCGTGACTGATCATGCACTGATCACGTGGCTATCATGCACTGATCACTTGGCTGGTCATACACTGATCACGCAGCTACCATGTACTCGTCACGTGACTGATCATGCACTGATGACGTAATTGATCATGCACTGATCATGTGGCTGATCATGCACTGATCACTTAACTGATCATGCACTGATCACGTGACTTATCATGCACTGATCACGTGGCTTTAATGCACTGATCACATGGCTGGTCATACACTGATCACGTGCCTGGTCATGCACAGATTACATGACTGATCATGCACTGATCACGTCACAGATCATGCACTGATCACCTGGCTATCATGCACTACTCACGTGGCTGATCATGCAATGATCATGTAGCTACCATGTACCGGTCACGTGACAGATCATACACCCATCAGGTGACTGATCATGCACTGATCACGTGGCTATCATGCACTGTTCACGTGGCTGATCATACACTGATCACCTGCCTGGTCATGCACAGATCACGTGACTAATCATGAACTGATCACGTAGCAATCATTCACTGATCACCTGGCTGATCATGCACTGATCACGTGGCTATCATGCAATGATCACGTGGCTATCATGCACTGATCACGTGGCTGATCATGCACTGATACCGTGACTGAGCATGGACTGATCACATGACTATCATGTAGTGATCACGTGACTTAATGGCGCTGACCATGTGACTGATCATGCGCTGAGCATGTTTGCTATCATACACTGATCATGTGCCTCTGGAGGCAATAAACAAAGAGCTGAGTAGGCATGAATCAAACAGTCAGCAGGCAATAATCATGGAACTCAGCTGTGAGGAATCATGCTGCTCAGCTGGCAATAATCAAGCAGCTGAGCAGGCAGGAATTACACAGCACAGCTGGCAATTGTCAAGCAGATGACAGGCAGGAATCGTGCAGCTCAGCTGGCAATTGTCAAGCAGATGAGCAGACAGGAATCACGCAGCTCAGCAGTCCCTGATCACGTGACTGAGCATGCACTGTTCACCTGGCTGATCATACACTGATCACGTGATTGATCAAGCACTGATCACTTGGATATCATGCACTGATCACGTGGCTAATCATACACTGTTCACGTGTCTGACCATGCACTGATCACGTGGCTGATCATACACTGCTCACGTAACTGATCATGCACTGATCACGTAATTGATCATGCACTGATCACGTGGCTGATCATGTAATGATCACGTAGCTACCATGTACTGGTCCCGTGAGTGATCATGCACTGATCACGTAATTGATCATTCACTGATCACGTGGCTGATCATGCACTGAACACGTGACTGATCATGCACAGATCACGTGACTGATCATGCACTGATCACGTGGCTATCATGCACTGCTCACGTGGCTGATCATGCAGTGATCACGCAGCTACCATGTACTGGTCACATGACTGATCTTGCACTGATCACGTAATTGATCATGCACTGATCACCTGGCTTATCATGCATTCATCATGTGACTGATCATGTGCTGATCATGTTTGGTGTCACACACTGATCATGTGCATCTGGAGGCAATGAACAAAGAGCTGAGTAGGCAGGAATCAGTCAGCAGGCTATAATCATGGAACTCAGCTCTGAGAAATCATGCT
>NW_020191602.1:0-6779 GCF_002263795.3 Bos taurus
CATGTGAACAGTACATGGTAGCTGGGTGATCATTGCATGATCAGCCACGTGAGCAGTGCATGATAGCCACGTGATCAGTGCATGATCAGTCACGTGATCTGGGCATGATCAGTCACGTGATCAGTGCATGATCAGTCACGTGATCAGTGCATGATCAGTTACCTGATCAGTGCATGATCAGTCACGTGACCAGTGCATGGCAGCTACGTGATCATTGCATGATCAGCCAAGTGATCAGTGCATGATAGCCACGTGATCAGTGCATGATAGCCACGTGATCAGTGCATGATCAGTCACGTGATACGTGTGTGATCAGCCACGTGATCAGTGCATGTTATCCACGTGATCAGTGCAGGATAGCCACGTGATCACTTCATGATTATTTACGTGATCTGTACATGATCAGTCACGTGATACGTGTGTGATCAGCCAACGGATCAGTGCGTGATGAGCCATGTGATCAGTGCAGGATCAATTACGTGATCAGTGCATGATCAGTCACATGACCAGTACATGGTTGCTACGTGATCACTGCGTGATCAGCCACGTGATCAGTGCATGATAGCCACGTGATCAGTGCATGATAGCCACATGATCAGTGCATGAGAGCCACGTGATCAGTGCATGATCAGTCACGTGATACATGTGTGATCAGCCACGTGATCACTGCATGATGAGCCACGTGATCAGTGCAGGATCAATTTCGTGATCAGTGCATGATCAGTCACGTGACCAGTACATGGTTGCTACGTGATCCTTGCATGATCAGCCACGTGAGCAGAGCATGATAGCCACGTGATCAGTGCATGATCAGTCACGTGATCAGTACATGATCAGTCACTTGAAAAGTGCATGATCATTTACGTGATCTGTGCATGATCAGTCACGTGACCAGTATATGGTAGCTACGTGATCATTCTTTGACGAGCCACGTGAGCAGTGCATGATAGCCACGTGATGTGTGCATGATCAGTTACGTGAGCAGTCTATGATCAGCCACGTGATCAGTGCATGATATCCAAGTGATCAATGCATGATCAATCACGTGATAAGTGTATGATCAGCCACGTGAACAGTGCATGCTCAGTCACGTGATCAGGGCCTGCTGAGCTGCGTGATTACTGTCTGCTCATCTGCTTGACAATTGCCAGCTGAGCTGCACGATTCCTGCCTGTCATCTGCTTGACAATTGCCAGCTGTGCTGCGTAATTCCTGCCTGCTCAGCTGCTTGATTATTGCCAGCTGAGCAGCATGATTCCTCACAGCTGAGTTCCATGATTATTGCCTGCTGACTGTATGATTCGTGCCTACTCAGCTCTTTGTTTATGCCTCCAGAGGCACATGATCAGTGTATGATAGCAAACATGATCAGCGCATGATCAGTCACATGAATCAGCGCCATTAAGTCACGTGATCACTACATGATAGTCATGTGATCAGTCCATGCTCAGTCACGGTATCAGTGCACGATCAGCCACGTGATCAGTGCATGATCTTTCACATGATTAGTGTATGATCATCCACGTGATCAGTGCATGGGCAGTCATGTGATCAGTGCATGATATAGACGTGATCAGTGCATGATAGCAACGAGATCAGTGCATGATCAGTCACGTGATCAGTGCATGATCAGTCACGTGAACAGTGCATGATAAGTCACCTGATCAGTGAATGATCAATTACGTGATCAGTGCATGATCAGTCACCTGATGGGTGTATGATCATTCACGTGACCTGTACATGGTAGCTACATGATCATTGCATGATCAGCCACGTGAGTAGTGCACGATAGCCACGTGATCACTGCATGATCAGTCACGTGATCAGTGCATGATCAGTAACCTGATGGGTGTATGATCATTCACATGACCGGTACATGGTAGCTATAAGATCAGTGTATGACCAGCCATGTGATAAGTGCATGATAGCCACGTGATCAGTGCATGATCAGCCAAGTGATCAGTGCATGATAGCCACGTGATCAGTGCATGATAGCCACGTGATCAGTGCATGATCAGTCACGTGATACGTGTGTGATCAGCCACGTGATCAGTGCATGTTATCCACGTGATCAGTGCAGGATAGCCACGTGATCACTTCATGATTATTTACGTGATCTGTACATGATCAGTCACGTGATACGTGTGTGATCAGCCAACGGATCAGTGCGTGATGAGCCATGTGATCAGTGCAGGATCAATTACGTGATCAGTGCATGATCAGTCACATGACCAGTACATGGTTGCTACGTGATCACTGCGTGATCAGCCACGTGATCAGTGCATGATAGCACACGTGATCAGTGCATGATAGCCACTTGATCAGTGCATGAGAGCCACGTGATCAGTTGATGATCAGTCACGTGATACATGTGTGATCAGCCACGTGATCACTGCATGATGAGCCACGTGATCAGATGCAGGATCAATTTCGTGATCAGTGCATGATCAGTCACGTGACCAGTACATGGTTGCTACGTGATCCTTGCATGATCAGCCCACGTGAGCAGAGCATGATAGCCACGTTGATCAGTGCATGATCAGTCACGTGATTCAGTACATGATCAGTCACTTGAACAGTGCATGATCATTTACGTGATCTGTGCATGATCAGTCACGTGACCCAGTATATGGTAGCTACGTGATCATTCTTTGACGAGCCACGTGAGCAGTGCATGATAGCCACGTGATGTGTGCATGATCAGTTACGTGAGCAGTCTATGATCAGCCACGTGATCAGTGCATGATATCCAAGTGATCAATGCATGATCAATCACGTGATAAGTGTATGATCAGCCACGTGAACAGTGCATGCTCAGTCACGTGATCAGGGCCTGCTGAGCTGCGTGATTACTGTCTGCTCATCTGCTTGACAATTGCCAGCTGAGCTGCACGATTCCTGCCTGTCATCTGCTTGACAATTGCCAGCTGTGCTGCGTAATTCCTGCCTGCTCAGCTGCTTGATTATTGCCAGCTGAGCAGCATGATTCCTCACAGCTGAGTTCCATGATTATTGCCTGCTGACTGTATGATTCGTGCCTACTCAGCTCTTTGTTTATTGCCTCCAGAGGCACATGATCAGTGTATGATAGCAAACATGATCAGCGCATGATCAGTCACATGATCAGCGCCATTAAGTCACGTGATCACTACATGATAGTCATGTGATCAGTCCATGCTCAGTCACGGTATCAGTGCACGATCAGCCACGTGATCAGTGCATGATCTTTCACATGATTAGTGTATGATCATCCACGTGATCAGTGCATGGGCAGTCATGTGATCAGTGCATGATATAGACGTGATCAGTGCATGATAGCAACGAGATCAGTGCATGATCAGTCACGTGATCAGTGCATGATCAGTCACGTGAACAGTGCATGATAAGTCACCTGATCAGTGAATGATCAATTACGTGATCAGTGCATGATCAGTCACCTGATGGGTGTATGATCATTCACGTGACCTGTACATGGTAGCTACATGATCATTGCATGATCAGCCACGTGAGTAGTGCACGATAGCCACGTGATCACTGCATGATCAGTCACGTGATCAGTGCATGATCAGTAACCTGATGGGTGTATGATCATTCACATGACCGGTACATGGTAGCTATAAGATCAGTGTATGACCAGCCATGTGATAAGTGCATGATAGCCACGTGATCAGTGCATGATCAGCCAAGTGATCAGTGCATGATCAGTCAAGTGATCAGTGCATGATCCGCCACATGATCAGTGCATGATCAATTACGTCATCAGTGCATGATCAGTCAC
Source organism: Bos taurus (assembly GCF_002263795.3). Classification (NCBI taxonomy): domain Eukaryota; kingdom Metazoa; phylum Chordata; class Mammalia; order Artiodactyla; family Bovidae; genus Bos; species Bos taurus. The sequence goes on from NW_020191602.1 coordinate 3,779, forward strand.
GTGACCAGTACATGGTAGCTGCGTGATCAGTGTATGACCAGCAAGTGATCAGTGCATGATAGCCACGTGATCAGTGCATGATCAGTCACGTGATCAGTGCATGATCAGCCACATGATCAGTGCATGATCAATTACGTCATCAGTGCATGATCAGTCACGTGACCAGTACATGGTAGCTGCGTGATCATTGCATGATCAGCCAAGTAGCAGTGCATGATAGCCACATGATCAGTGCATGATCAGTCACGTGATCAGTGGATGATTAATTACGTGATCAGTGCATGATCAGTCACGTGACCAGTACATGGTAGCTACGTGATCATTGCATGATCAGCCACGTGATCAGTGCATGATAGCCACGTGATCAGTGCATGATCAATCACGTGATCAGTGTATGATCAGCCACGTGAACAGTGCATGCTCAGTCACGTGATCAGGGCCTGCTGAGCTGCGTGATTACTGTCTGCTCATCTGCTTGACAATTGCCATTTGAGCTGCACGATCCTGCCTGTCATCTGCTTGACAATTGCCAGCTGTGCTGCGTAATTCCTGCCTGCTCAACTGCTTGATTATTGCCAGCTGAGCAGCATGATTCCTCACACCTGAGTTCCATGATTATTGCCTGCTGACTGTTTGATTCGTGCCTACTCAGCTTCTTTGTTTATTGCCTCCAGAGGCACATGATCAGTGTATGATAACAAACATGATCAGCGCATGATCAGTCACATGATCAGAGCCATTAAGTCACGTGATCACTACATGATAGTCATGTGATCAGTCCATGCTCAGTCACGGTATCAGTGCATGATCAACCACGTGATCAGTGCACGATAGCCAGGTAATGAGTGCATGATAGCCAGATGATCAGTGCATTATCAGTCACGTGATCAGTGTATGATCAGCCAAGTAATCAGTGCATGATAGCCAACTGATCAGTAGATGATCAGTCACGTGATCAGTGCATGGTCAGTCACGTGATCATTGCATGATCAGCCACGTGAATAGTGCATGATCAATAATGTGATCAGTTCATGATCAGTCACGTGATCAGTACATGATCAGTCACGTGAACAGTGCATGATCAGTCATGTGATCAGTGTATGACCAGCCAAGTGATCAGTGCATGATAGCCACGTGATCAGTGCATGATCAGTCACGTGACCAGTGCATGATCAGTCACGTGATCAGTGTATGATCAGCCACGTGATCAGTGTATGATCAACCAAATGATCAGTGAATGATCAATTACGTGATCAGTGCATGATCAGCCACGTGATCAGTGAATGATCAGTCACGTGATCAGTGCATGGTCAGTCACGTGATCAGTGCATGATCATCCACGTGATCAGTGCATGTGGAGTCATGTAGACAATGCATGATAGTGCCCGTGATCAGTGCACGATCAGTTCCCGTGATGAGTGTATGATCAGCCAAGTGATCAGTGCAAGATAGCTATGTGATCAGTGCATGATCAGCCACGTCATCAGTGCATGATAGCCACGTGAGCAGTGCATACAATTACGTGATCAGTGCATGCGCAATCACGTGATCAGTGCATGAGAGCCACGTGATCAGTGCATGATTATTCACGTGATAGGAGTGTGATCAGCCACGTGAACAGTGCATGCTCAGCTCACGTGATCAGGGCCTGCTGAGCTGCGTGAATTACTGTCTGCTCATCTGCTTGACAATTGCCAAGCTGAGCTGTACGATTTCGGCCCTGTCATCTCCTTGACAATTGCCACCTGTGCTGCATAAGTCCTGCCTGCTCATCTACTTCATTATTGCCAGCTGAGCAGCATGATTTCTCAAAGCTGAGTTCCATGATTATAGCCTGCTGACTGATTCCTGCCTACTCAGCTATTTGTTCATTGCCTGCAGATGCACATGATCAGTGTGTGACACCAAACATGATCAGCACATGATCAGTCACATGATGAATGCATGATAAGCCAGGTGATCAGTGCATGATCAATTATGTGATCAGTGCATGATCAGTCATGTGAACAGTACATGGTAGCTGGGTGATCATTGCATGATCAGCCACGTGAGCAGTGCATGATAGCCACGTGATCAGTGCATGATCAGTCACGTGATCTGGGCATGATCAGTCACGTGATCAGTGCATGATCAGTCACGTGATCAGTGCATGATCAGTTACCTGATCAGTGCATGATCAGTCACGTGACCAGTGCATGGCAGCTACGTGATCATTGCATGATCAGCCAAGTGATCAGTGCATGATAGCCACGTGATCAGTGCATGATAGCCACGTGATCAGTGCATGATCAGTCACGTGATACGTGTGTGATCAGCCACGTGATCAGTGCATGTTATCCACGTGATCAGTGCAGGATAGCCACGTGATCACTTCATGATTATTTACGTGATCTGTACATGATCAGTCACGTGATACGTGTGTGATCAGCCAACGGATCAGTGCGTGATGAGCCATGTGATCAGTGCAGGATCAATTACGTGATCAGTGCATGATCAGTCACATGACCAGTACATGGTTGCTACGTGATCACTGCGTGATCAGCCACGTGATCAGTGCATGATAGCCACGTGATCAGTGCATGATAGCCACATGATCAGTGCATGAGAGCCACGTGATCAGTGCATGATCAGTCACGTGATACATGTGTGATCAGCCACGTGATCACTGCATGATGAGCCACGTGATCAGTGCAGGATCAATTTCGTGATCAGTGCATGATCAGTCACGTGACCAGTACATGGTTGCTACGTGATCCTTGCATGATCAGCCACGTGAGCAGAGCATGATAGCCACGTGATCTGTGCATGATCAGTCACGTGTCAGTACATGATCAGTCACGTGAACAGTGCATGATCATTTACGTGATCTGTGCATGATCAGTCACGTGACCAGTATATGGTAGCTACGTGATCATTCCATGACGAGCCACGTGAGCAGTGCATGATCAGTTACGTGAGCAGTGTATGATCAGCCACGTGATCAGTGCATGGTCAGTTACAA
>NW_020191603.1:0-48579 GCF_002263795.3 Bos taurus
CCTCTCTAGGTGTTCACGGGGTGAGAGGCCACTTGTCGAGCTGTATTTGGAACCTGGGGTTTTTCGGACGATGCAGGCGAGTCACTGCCCCTTCGTGTTGACTTCATTCACAGGGTGGAGTTCGAAAAGGTGTCCGGGCATCGGGTTCTTATCAAGAGGGGACCGGGAAATCGGGGTCCTTCGGAATGTGGAACCACCCACGAGGCCACGTCTGGAATTTCGTCGTGAGACCGGCCTCATCCTGAGGTGCGACTGGAAGGTCGGGAACCCTTCCCAGACAAAGCAGGGGAGTCGACCCTCCCTGTCGAGATCAGGAGGGGTAGAAGGGCTCAGAGGAAGTGGGTGCGGAAACCTCGGTGTTCTCTCGGGGAGACGGTATGTTGGGGAACTTTGTGGGTAGCATCAAAGGGTGCAAATTCCGTTTGGACCTCCCAATTCTTAACGTGGGACTTCTCCTGAGATGCTGTAGCGGGAAAGGGCTTCAATCTTGCGATGACGGGGGAACACGTGGTTTTTCTCGAGGTGCGGCGGGATTTCGAGTTACGACGGGGGATTCAGGATGCTCTTGTGTTGGCCCAGGGAAGTGCAATCTTCCATTGGAGTTGCGAAGGAAAGCTGGGGATTGCTCTCGAGTGACTGCAGGGCAAATAGACCTCATCTAGGCTTGTGTGCCAGAAGCCAATGTTCCTCTCCAGGGGCGACAGGAATCTGGGTGCATTCCAGACTCACGGGGAGTCAGGCTCATCTCCAATGGAAGCAAGAATGCGCTCTCCTACCGAGTCGCGACGGCTCTATTTTGGAGCCCCTGAGTGTCCTGAAGGGAGTCAACCTCCTGTGGAGTTGCGGAGAAAGACTCGGGATGGCTCTTCAGGCCATGCAGGAAACGAAAGCCCTCATCTCGCGATGACGGGGTCGTCTGGTGATTTTTCTCGAGATGCGGCGCCAGTGTGGGTTTTCTCACGAGGTACGACGGCGAGCTCAGGGAGCCACTCGGGTGGCGCCAGGGAAGTCATGTTTCCCATGCGAAGTGCGAGGGGGAGCACGTCATTGCTCTCGAGTCACGGTAGGGGAATAGCGGCCTCAAGACGTGTTGAAGAAGGACTCTAGAGGTCTTTCTCGGGTTGAGGCAAGAAAGCCTGGGGTCCCTGGACTTGTGCCGCAGACGGCAGGGAGCTTCTCAGGGTGCCTCTAAGAAGTCAAGGGATACTGTGGGGTTAGGAGGGGCCTTTTGGGACTCCACTGGGTTCGGTGCATTGGAAGAGGGCCTCATCTCCAGTTGAGGCAGGAACCTCAGGGTTCCTCTGATTTCAGACTCCGAACGCAGGGTCGTTGCGGAGTTGGGACAGGAGAGTCAGGCCTCATCTTGGGTTGAGGCATGGAACTCCGCTTGCCTCTCGAGGTGTTCACGGGGTGAGAGGCCTCTTGTCGAGCTGTATTTGGAACCTCGGGGTTTTTCCGGACGATGCACGGGCGAGTCACTGCCCCCTTCGTGTTGACTTCATATCACAGGAGGTGGAGTTCAAAGAGGTGGGTCTGGGCATCGGGTTTCATATCAAGAGGGGAACGGGAAATCGGGGTCCTTCGGGAAATGTGGAACCACCCACGAGCGCACGTCTGGAATTTCGTCGTGAGAACCGGGCCTCATCCTGAGGAGCGACCGGAAGGTCGGCAACCCCTTCCAGACAAAGCAGGGAGTCGACCCTCACTGTCGAGATCAGGAGGGTAAGACCAGGGCCTCAGAGGAAGTGGTGCCGGAAAACCCTCAGTGTTCCTCTCGAAGGAGACAGGTATGTCGGGGAACTTTGTGGGTCGCATCCAGGGTGCCAAGTGCCCGTTTGGACCTCCAATCTTAACGTGCGACTTCTCCTGAGACGCTGTAGCGGGAAAGGGCTTCATCTTGCGTAATGAGGGGGGAACCACGTGATTTTTCCTCGAGTTGCGGCGGGATTCTCGAGTTAGACGGGGAATCAGGATGCCTCTGTGTTGGCCAGGGAATTATAATGTTCCATGGAGTTGCGAAGGAAAGCTGGGGATTGCTCTCGAGTGACTGCAGGGCAAATAGACCTCATCTAGGCTTGTGTCCAGAAGCCAATGTTCCTCGCTAGGGGCGACACAGATCTCGGGGTTGCATTCCAGACTCAGCCAGGGAGTCAGGCCTCGTCGCGGGTGGAACCAACACCTCCATTCTCCTCTGTAGTACAGACGGGTATTTGTTGGAGCCCACAGTAGTGGCCTAAGGGAATCACTCCTCCTGTGGAGTTTGGAGAGAGGAATAGGGATTGCGCTCTAGGCCATGGGGGAAACGAAGGCCCTCATTTCGGGATGACGGGGTGTCTCGGGGTTTTTCTCGAGCGAGGCCCCAGTCTGGGGTTTCTCACGAGGTACGACGCCAAAGCTCAGTGAGCCTCTCTTGGGGCACCCGGGAAGTCGGGTCTCCATGCGAGTGGCGAGGGGGAGCGCGTCATTGCTCTCCGAGTCATGGTAGGGGAATCAGGCCTCGAGACGTGTTGAAAGAAGGGACCCTCAGAGGTCCTTTCTCGGGTTGAGGCAGGCAACCCTCGGTCCTTGACTCTGTGGCAGATGAGCCTCAAGGGGACTTCTCATAGGTGCCTCTGAGAAGTACATTAGGAAACTGTGGAAGGTGGGAGGGGTCTCTCGGGACTTCCACTGGGTTTGGTGGCATTGGAAGAGGGCCTCATTCTCCAGGTGAGGCAGGAACCTCAGGGTTCCTCTGTTTCAGACGTCCGAAGCAAGGGTTACCCTGCAGACATGGGACAGAACAGTCCGGAGGCTTGGTCTTTGGGTTGAGGCAATGGGGAACTTGCTAGCTCATCTAGGTAGCTCCACGGGGTGAAGGCCACTTGTCGAACTGTATTTGGAACCGAGGGTTTTTTCGGGACGATGCCCAGGCGAAGTCACTGCCCCTATCGTGTTTGACTTCAATTCACGCAGGTGTGCAGTTCGAAAAGGGTGTCCGGGCATCGGGTTCCTTAATCAGAGGGGCCCGGGAAATCGGGGTCCTTCCGGAATGTGGAACCACCCACGAGGCCACGTCTGGAATTTCGTCGTGAGACCGGCCTCATCCTGAGGTGCGACTGGGAAGGTCGGGAACCCCTTCCAGACAAAGCAGGGGAGTCGACCCTCCTGTCGAGATCAGGAGGGGTAGAAGGGCCTCAGAGGAAGTGGTGCCGGAAAACCTCGGTGTTCCTCTCAAGGGAGACCGGTATGTTGGGGAACTTTGTGGGTAGCATCAAGGGTGCCAAGTGCCGTTTGGACCTCCAATTCTTAACGTGGGACTTCTCCTGAGATGCTGTAGCGGGAAAGGGCTTCATCTTGCGATGACGGGGGAAACCACGTGGTTTTTCTCGAGGTGCGGCCTGATTCTCGATTTACTACGGGGGATTCAGGATGCCTCTTGTGTTGGCCCAGGGAAGTGCAATCTTCCATTGGAGTTGCGAAGGAAAGCTGGGGATTGCTCTCGAGTGACTGCAGGGCAAATAGACCTCATCTAGGCTTGTGTCCAGAAGCCAATGTTCCTCTCCAGGGTCGACAGGAATCTCGGGGTTGCATTCCAGACTCACCCGGGGAGTCAGGCCTCATCTCCAATGGAAGCAAGAACTGCGCTCTCCTACCGAGTCGCGACGGCTCTATTTTGGAGCCCCTGAGTGTCCTGAAGGGAGTCAAGCCTCCTGTGGAGTTTGCGGAGAAGACTCGGGATGGCTCTTCAGGCCATGCAGGAAACGAAAGCCCTCAATCTCGCGATGACGGGGTCGTCTGGTGATTTTTCTCGAGATGCGGCGCCAGTGTGGGTTTTCTCACGAGGTACGACGGCGAGCTCAGGGAGCCACTCGTGTGGCGCCAGGGAAGTCATGTTTCCCATGCGAGTGGCGAGGGGGAGCGCGTCATTGCTCTCGAGTCACGGTAGGGGAATAGGGCCTCAAGACGTGTTGAAGAAGGACTCTAGAGGTCTTTCTCGGGTTGAGGCAAGAAAGCCTGGGGTCCCTGGACTTGTGCCGCAGACGGCAGGGAGCTTCTCAGGGTGCCTCTAAGAAGTCAGGGATACTGTGGGGTTAGGAGGGGCCTTTTGGGACTCCACTGGGTTCGGTGCATTGGAAGAGGGCCTCATCTCCAGTTGAGGCAGGAACCTCAGGGTTCCTCTGATTTCAGACTCCGAACGCAGGGTCGTTGCGGAGTTGGGACAGGAGAGTCAGGCCTCATCTTGGGTTGAGGCATGGAACTCCGCTTGCCTCTCGAGGTGTTCACGGGGTGAGAGGCCTCTTGTCGAGCTGTATTTGGAACCTCGGGGTTTTTCCGGACGATGCACGGGCGAGTCACTGCCCCTTCGTGTTGACTTCATTCACAGGGTGGAGTTCAAAGAGGTGTCTGGGCATCGGGTTCATATCAAGAGGGGACCGGGAAATCGGGGTCCTTCGGAATGTGGAACCACCCACGAGGCCACGTCTGGAATTTCGTCGTGAGACCGGCCTCATCCTGAGGAGCGACCGGAAGGTCGGCAACCCCTTCCAGACAAAGCAGGGGAGTCGACCCTCCTGTCGAGATCAGGAGGGTAGAAGGGCCTCAGAGGAAGTGGTGCCGGAAAACCTCAGTGTTCCTCTCGAAGGAGACCGGTATGTCGGGGAACTTTGTGGGTCGCATCCAGGGTGCCAAGTGCCGTTTGGACCTCCAATTCTTAACGTGCGACTTCTCCTGAGACGCTGTAGCGGGAAAGGGCTTCATCTTGCGATGACGGGGGAACCACGTGATTTTTCTCGAGTTGCGGCGGGATTCTCGAGTTAGACGGGGAATTCAGGATGCCTCTTGTGTTGGCCCAGGGAAGTGCAATCATCGGTTCGAGTTGCGAAGGAAAGCTGGGGATTGCTCTCGAGTGACTGCAGGGCAAATAGACCTCATCTAGGCTTGTGTCCAGAAGCCAATGTTCCTCGCTAGGGGCGACACAGATCTCGGGGTTGCATTCCAGACTCAGCCAGGGAGTCAGGCCTCGTCGCGGGTGGAAGCAAACCTCCATTCTCCTCTGTAGTACAGACGGGTATTTGTTGGAGCCCACAGAGTGGCCTAAGGGAATCACTCCTCCTGTGGAGTTTGGAGAGAGGAATAGGGATTGCGCTCTAGGCCATGGGGGAAACGAAGGCCCTCATTTCGGGATGACGGGGTGTCTCGGGGTTTTTCTCGAGCTGAAGGCCCCAGTGTGGGGTTTCTCACGAGGTACGACGCCAAGCTCAGTGAGCCTCTCTTGGGGCACCCGGGAAGTCGGGTCTCCATGCGAGTGGCGAGGGGGAGCGCGTCATTGCTCTCGAGTCATGGTAGGGGAATCAGGCCTCGAGACGTGTTGAAGAAGGACTCTCGAGGTCTTTCTCGGGTTGAGGCAGGAAACCCTCGGTTCCCTTGACTTGTGCAGGTGACCTCAGGGAGCTTCTCATGGTGCCTCTGAGAAGTCATGGAAACTGTGGAGCTGGGAGGGGTCTCTCGGGACTCCACTGGGTTTGGTGCATTGGAAGAGGGCCTCATTCCAGGTTGAGGCAGGAACCTCAGGGTTCCTCTGATTTCAGACTCCGAACGCAGGGTACCTGCAGACATGGGACAGAACAGTCAGGCTTGGTCTTGGGTTGAGGCATGGAACTCTGCTAGCCTCTCTAGGTGCTCACGGGGTGAGAGGCCACTTGTCGAGCTGTATTTGGAACCTGGGGTTTTTTCGGACGATGCCCAGGCGAGTCACTGCCCCTTCGTGTTGACTTCATTCACAGGGTGGAGTTCGAAAAGGTGTCCGGGCATCGGGTTCTTATCAAGAGGGGACCGGGAAATCGGGGTCCTTCGGAATGTGGAACCACCCACGAGGCCACGTCTGGAATTTCGTCGTGAGACCGGCCTCATCCTGAGGTGCGACTGGAAGGTCGGGAACCCCTTCCAGACAAAGCAGGGGAGTCGACCCTCCTGTCGAGATCAGGAGGGGTAGAAGGGCCTCAGAGGAAGTGGTGCCGGAAAACCTCGGTGTTCCTCTCGAGGGAGACCGGTATGTTGGGGAACTTTGTGGGTAGCATCAAGGGTGCAAATTCCCGTTTGGACCTCCAATTCTTAACGTGGGACTTCTCCTGAGATGCTGTAGCGGGAAAGGGCTTCATCTTGCGATGACGGGGGAACCACGTGGTTTTTCTCGAGGTGCGGCGGGATTCTCGAGTTACGACGGGGGATTCAGGATGCCTCTTGTGTTGGCCCAGGGAAGTGCAATCTTCCATTGGAGTTGCGAAGGAAAGCTGGGGATTGCTCTCGAGTGACTGCAGGGCAAATAGACCTCATCTAGGCTTGTGTGCAGAAGCCAATGTTCCTCTCCAGGGGCGACAGGAATCTCGGGGTTGGCATTCCAGACTCACCCGGGGAGTCAGGCCTCATCTCCAATGGAAGCAAGAACTGCGCTCTCCTACCGAGTCGCGACGGCTCTATTTTGGAGCCCCTGAGTGTCCTGAAGGGAGTCAAGCCTCCTGTGGAGTTTGCGGAGAAGACTCGGGATGGCTCTTCAGGCCATGCAGGAAACGAAAGCCCTCATCTCGCGATGACGGGGTCGTCTGGTGATTTTTCTCGAGATGCGGCGCCAGTGTGGGTTTTCTCACGAGGTACGACGGCGAGCTCAGGGAGCCACTCGTGTGGCGCCAGGGAAGTCATGTTTCCCATGCGAGTGGCGAGGGGGAGCGCGTCATTGCTCTCGAGTCACGGTAGGGGAATAGGGCCTCAAGACGTGTTGAAGAAGGACTCTAGAGGTCTTTCTCGGGTTGAGGCAAGAAAGCCTGGGGTCCCTGGACTTGTGCCGCAGACGGCAGGGAGCTTCTCAGGGTGCCTCTAAGAAGTCAGGGATACTGTGGGGTTAGGAGGGGCCTTTTGGGACTCCACTGGGTTCGGTGCATTGGAAGAGGGCCTCATCTCCAGTTGAGGCAGGAACCTCAGGGTTCCTCTGATTTCAGACTCCGAACGCAGGGTCGTTGCGGAGTTGGGACAGGAGAGTCAGGCCTCATCTTGGGTTGAGGCATGGAACTCCGCTGGCCTCTCGAGGTGTTCACGGGGTGAGAGGCCTCTTGTCGAGCTGTATTTGGAACCTCGGGGTTTTTCCGGACGATGCACGGGCGAGTCACTGCCCCTTCGTGTTGACTTCATTCACAGGGTGGAGTTCAAAGAGGTGTCTGGGCATCGGGTTCATATCAAGAGGGGACCGGGAAATCGGGGTCCTTCGGAATGTGGAACCACACATGAGGCCACGTCTGGAATTTCGTCGTGAGACCGGCCTCATCCTGAGGAGCGACCGGAAGGTCGGCAACCCCTTCCAGACAAAGCAGGGGAGTCGACCCTCCTGTCGAGATCAGGAGGGTAGAAGGGCCTCAGAGGAAGTGGTGCCGGAAAACCTCAGTGTTCCTCTCGAAGGAGACCGGTATGTCGGGGAACTTTGTGGGTCGCATCAAGGGTGCCAAGTGCCGTTTGGACCTCCAATTCTTAACGTGCGACTTCTCCTGAGACGCTGTAGCGGGAAAGGGCTTCATCTTGCGATGACGGGGGAACCACGTGATTTTTCTCGAGTTGCGGCGGGATTCTCGAGTTAGACGGGGAATTCAGGATGCCTCGTGTGTTGGCCCAGGGAATTATAATGTTCCATTGGAGTTGCGAAAGAAAGCTGGGGATTGCTCTCGAGTGACTGCAGGGCAAATAGACCTCATCTAGGCTTGTGTCCAGAAGCCAATGTTCCTCGCTAGGGGCGACACAGATCTCGGGGTTGCATTCCAGACTCAGCCAGGGAGTCAGGCCTCGTCGCGGGTGGAAGCAAAGACCTCCATTCTCCTCTGTACTAGAGACGGGTATTTGTTGGAGCCCACAGAGTGGCCTAAGGGAACCACTCCTCCTGTGGAGTTTGGAGAGAGGAATAGGGATTGCGCTCTAGGCCATGGGGGAAACGAAGGCCCTCATTTCGGGATGACGGGGTGTCTCGGGTTTTTTCTCGAGCTGAGGCCCCAGTGTGGGGTTTCTCACGAGGTCCGACGCCAAGCTCAGTGAGCCTCTCTTGGGGCACCCGGGAAGTCGGGTCTCCATGCGAGTGGCGAGGGGGAGCGCGTCATTGCTCTCGAGTCATGGTAGGGGAATCAGTCCTCGAGACGTGTTGAAGAAGGACTCTCGAGGTCTTTCACGGGTTGAGGCAGGAAACCCTCGGTTCCCTCGACTTGTGCAGGTGACCTCAGGGAGCTCTCATGGTGCCTCTGAGAAGTCAGGGAAACTGTGGAGCTGGGAGGGGCCTCTCGGGACTCCACTGGGTTTGGTGCATTGGAAGAGGGCCACATTTCCAGTTGAGGCAGGAACCTCAGGGTTCCTATCCATTTCAAACTCGGATCGCAGGGTCCTTGCAGAGTTGTGACGGGAGAGTCAGGCCTCGTCTTGGGATGAGGCATTGAACTCAGCTTGCCTCTCGAGGTGTTCACGAGGTACGAGGCCACTTGTCGAGCTGTATTTGGAACCTGGGGGTTTTCCCGGACGATGCACGGGGTAGTCACTGCCCCTTCGTGTTGACTTCATTCACAGGGTGGAGTTCGAAAAGGTGTCCGGGCATCGGGTTCTTATCAAGAGGGGACCGGGAAATCGGGGTCCTTTCGGAATGTGGAACCACCCACGAGGCCACGTCTGGAATTTCGTCGTGAGACCGGCCTCATCCTGAGGTGCGAGCTGGAAGGTCGGGAACCCCTTCCAGACAAAGCAGGGGAGTCCACCTGCCTCTCGAGATCAGGAGGGTAGAAGGGCCTCAGAGGAAGTGGTGCCGGAAAACCTCGGTGTTCCTCTCGAGGGAGACCGGTATGTTGGGGAACTTTGTGGGTAGCATCAAGGGTGCAAATTCCCGTTTGGACCTCCAATTCTTAACGTGGGACTTCTCCTGAGATGCTGTAGCGGGAAAGGGCTTCATCTTGCGATGACGGGGGAACCACGTGGTTTTTCTCGAGGTGCGGCGGGATTCTCGAGTTACGACGGGGGATTCAGGATGCCTCTTGTGTTGGCCCAGGGAAGTGCAATCTTCCATTGGAGTTGCGAAGGAAAGCTGGGGATTGCTCTCGAGTGACTGCAGGGCAAATAGACCTCAACTAGGCTTGTGTGCAGAAGCCAATGTTCCTCTCCAGGGGCGACAGGAATCTCGGGGTGGCATTCCAGACTCACCCGGGGAGTCAGGCATCATCTCCAATGGAAGCAAGAACTGCACTCTCCTACCGAGTCGCGACGGCTCTATTTTGGAGCCCCTGAGTGTCCTGAAGGGAGTCAAGCCTCCTGTGGAGTTTGCGGAGAAGACTCGGGATGGCTCTTCAGGCCATGCAGGAAACGAAAGCCCTCATCTCGCGATGACGGGGTCGTCTGGTGATTTTTCTCGAGATGCGGCGCCAGTGTGGGTTTTCTCACGAGGTACGACGGCGAGCTCAGGGAGCCACTCGTGTGGCGCCAGGGAAGTCATGTTTCCCATGCGAGTGGCGAGGGGGAGCGCGTCATTGCTCTCGAGTCACGGTAGGGGAATAGGGCCTCAAGACGTGTTGAAGAAGGACTCTAGAGGTCTTTCTCGGGTTGAGGCAAGAAAGCCTGGGGTCCCTGGACTTGTGCCGCAGACGGCAGGGAGCTTCTCAGGGTGCCTCTAAAAAGTCAGGGATACTGTGGGGTTAGGAGGGGCCTTTTGGGACTCCACTGGGTTCGGTGCATTGGAAGAGGGCCTCATCTCCAGTTGAGGCAGGAACCTCAGGGTTCCTCTGATTTCAGACTCCGAACGCAGGGTCGTTGCCGAGTTGGGACAGGAGAGTCAGGCCTCATCTTGGGTTGAGGCATGGAACTCCGCTGGCCTCTCGAGGTGTTCACGGGGTGAGAGGCCTCTTGTCGAGCTGTATTTGGAACCTCGGGGTTTTTCCGGACGATGCACGGGCGAGTCACTGCCCCTTCGTGTTGACTTCATTCACAGGGTGGAGTTCAAAGAGGTGTCTGGGCATCGGGTTCATATCAAGAGGGGACCGGGAAATCGGGGTCCTTCGGAATGTGGAACCACCACATGAGGCCACGTCTGGAATTTCGTCGTGAGACCGGCCTCATCCTGAGGAGCGACCGGAAGGTCGGCAACCCCTTCCAGACAAAGCAGGGGAGTCGACCCTCCTGTCGAGATCAGGAGGGTAGAAGGGCCTCAGAGGAAGTGGTGCCGGAAAACCTCAGTGTTCCTCTCGAAGGAGACCGGTATGTCGGGGAACTTTGTGGGTCGCATCAAGGGTGCCAAGTGCCGTTTGGACCTCCAATTCTTAACGTGCGACTTCTCCTGAGACGCTGTAGCAGGAAAGGGCTTCATCTTGCGATGACGGGGGAACCACGTGATTTTTCTCGAGTTGCGGCGGGATTCTCGAGTTAGACGCGGAATTCAGGATGCCTCGTGTGTTGGCCCAGGGAATTATAATGTTCCATTGGAGTTGCGAAAGAAAGCTGGGGATTGCTCTCGAGTGACTGCAGGGCAAATAGACCTCATCTAGGCTTGTGTCCAGAAGCCAATGTTCCTCTCCAGGGGCGACACAGATCTCGGGGTTGCATTCCAGACTCACCCAGGGAGTCAGGCCTCGTCGAGGGTGGAAGCAAAGACCTCCATTCTCCTCTGTACTAGAGACGGGTATTTGTTGGAGCCCACAGAGTGGCCTAAGGGAACCACTCCTCCTGTGGAGTTTGGAGAGAGGAATAGGGATTGCGCTCTAGGCCATGGGGGAAACGAAGACCCTCATTTCGGGATGACGGGGTGTCTCGGGTTTTTTCTCGAGCTGAGGCCCCAGTGTGGGGTTTCTCACGAGGTCCGACGCCAAGCTCAGTGAGCCTCTCTTGGGGCACCCGGGAAGTCGGGTCTCCATGCGAGTGGCGAGGGGGAGCGCGTCATTGCTCTCGAGTCATGGTAGGGGAATCAGTCCTCGAGACGTGTTGAAGAAGGACTCTCGAGGTCTTTCACGGGTTGAGGCAGGAAACCCTCGGTTCCCTCGACTTGTGCAGGTGACCTCAGGGAGCTCTCATGGTGCCTCTGAGAAGTCAGGGAAACTGTGGAGCTGGGAGGGGCCTCTCGGGACTCCACTGGGTTTGGTGCATTGGAAGAGGGCCACATTTCCAGTTGAGGCAGGAACCTCAGGGTTCCTATCCATTTCAAACTCGGATCGCAGGGTCCTTGCAGAGTTGTGACGGGAGAGTCAGGCCTCGTCTTGGGATGAGGCATTGAACTCAGCTTGCCTCTCGAGGTGTTCACGAGGTACGAGGCCACTTGTCGAGCTGTATTTGGAACCTGGGGGTTTTCCCGGACGATGCACGGGGTAGTCACTGCCCCTTCGTGTTGACTTCATTCACAGGGTGGAGTTCGAAAAGGTGTCCGGGCGTCGGGTTCTTATTAAGAGAGGACCGGGAAATCGGAGTCTTTCGGAATGTGGAACCACCCACGAGGCCACGTCTGGAATTTCGTCGTGAGACCGGCCTCATCCTGAGGTGCGAGCGGAAGGTCGGGAACCCCTTCCAGACAAAGCAGGGGAGTCCACCTGCCTCTCGAGATCAGGAGGGTAGAAGGGGCTCAGAGGAAGTGGTGCCGGAAAACCTCGGTGTTCCTCTCCAGGGAGACCGGTATGTCGGGGAAATTTGTGGGTCGCATCAAGGGTGCCAAGTACCGTTTTGACCTCCAATTCTTAACGTGGGACTTCTCCTGAGACGCTGTAGCGGGAAAGGGCTTCATCTTGCGATGACGGGGGAACCACGTGGTTTTTCTCGAGTTGCGGCGGGACTCTCGAGATACGACGGGGAATTCAGGATGCCTCTTGTGTTGGCCCATGGAAGTGCAATCATCGGTTCGAGTTGCGAAGGAAAGCTGGGGATTGCTCTCGAGTGACTGCACGGCAAATAGACCTCATCTAGGCTTGTGTCCAGAAGCCAATGTTCCTCGCTAGGGGCGACACAGATCTCGGGGTTGCATTCCAGACTCAGCCAGGGAGTCAGGCCTCGTCGCGGGTGGAAACCAACACCTCCATTCTCCTCTGTAGTACAGACGGGTATTTGTTGGAGCCCACATAGTGGCCTAAGGGAATCACTCCTCCTGTGGAGTTTGGAGAGAGGAATAGGGATTGCGCTCTAGGCCATGGGGGAAACGAAGGCCCTCATTTCGGGATGACGGGGTGTCTCGGGGTTTTTCTCGAGCGAAGGCCCCAGTGTGGGGTTTCTCACGAGGTACGACGCCAAGCTCAGTGAGCCTCTCTTGGGGCACCAGGGAAGTCGGGTCTCCATGCGAGTGGCGAGGGGGAGCGCGTCATTGCTCTCGAGTCATGGTAGGGGAATCAGGCCTCGAGACGTGTTGAAGAAGGACTCTCGAGGTCTTTCTCGGGTTGAGGCAGGAAACCCTCGGTTCCCTTGACTTGTGCAGATGACCTCAGGGAGCTTCTCAAGGTGCCTCTGAGAAGTCATGGAAACTGTGGAGGTGGGAGGGGTCTCTCGGGACTCCACTGGGTTTGGTGCATTGGAAGAGGGCCTCATCTCCAGGTGAGGCAGGAACCTCAGGGTTCCTCTGATTTCAGACTCCGAACGCAGGGTCGTTGCCGAGTTGGGACAGGAGAGTCAGGCCTCATCTTGGGTTGAGGCATGGAACTCCGCTGGCCTCTCGAGGTGTTCACGGGGTGAGAGGCCTCTTGTCGAGCTGTATTTGGAACCTCGGGGTTTTTCCGGACGATGCACGGGCGAGTCACTGCCCCTTCGTGTTGACTTCATTCACAGGGTGGAGTTCAAAGAGGTGTCTGGGCATCGGGTTCATATCAAGAGGGGACCGGGAAATCGGGGTCCTTCGGAATGTGGAACCACACATGAGGCCACGTCTGGAATTTCGTCGTGAGACCGGCCTCATCCTGAGGAGCGACCGGAAGGTCGGCAACCCCTTCCAGACAAAGCAGGGGAGTCGACCCTCCTGTCGAGATCAGGAGGGTAGAAGGGCCTCAGAGGAAGTGGTGCCGGAAAACCTCAGTGTTCCTCTCGAAGGAGACCGGTATGTCGGGGAACTTTGTGGGTCGCATCAAGGGTGCCAAGTGCCGTTTGGACCTCCAATTCTTAACGTGCGACTTCTCCTGAGACGCTGTAGCGGGAAAGGGCTTCATCTTGCGATGACGGGGGAACCACGTGATTTTTCTCGAGTTGCGGCGGGATTCTCGAGTTAGACGCGGAATTCAGGATGCCTCGTGTGTTGGCCCAGGGAATTATAATGTTCCATTGGAGTTGCGAAAGAAAGCTGGGGATTGCTCTCGAGTGACTGCAGGGCAAATAGACCTCATCTAGGCTTGTGTCCAGAAGCCAATGTTCCTCGCTAGGGGCGACACAGATCTCGGGGTTGCATTCCAGACTCAGCCAGGGAGTCAGGCCTCGTCGCGGGTGGAAGCAAAGACCTCCATTCTCCTCTGTACTAGAGACGGGTATTTGTTGGAGCCCACAGAGTGGCCTAAGGGAACCACTCCTCCTGTGGAGTTTGGAGAGAGGAATAGGGATTGCGCTCTAGGCCATGGGGGAAACGAAGGCCCTCATTTCGGGATGACGGGGTGTCTCGGGTTTTTTCTCGAGCTGAGGCCCCAGTGTGGGGTTTCTCACGAGGTCCGACGCCAAGCTCAGTGAGCCTCTCTTGGGGCACCCGGGAAGTCGGGTCTCCATGCGAGTGGCGAGGGGGAGCGCGTCATTGCTCTCGAGTCATGGTAGGGGAATCAGTCCTCGAGACGTGTTGAAGAAGGACTCTCGAGGTCTTTCACGGGTTGAGGCAGGAAACCCTCGGTTCCCTCGACTTGTGCAGGTGACCTCAGGGAGCTCTCATGGTGCCTCTGAGAAGTCAGGGAAACTGTGGAGCTGGGAGGGGCCTCTCGGGACTCCACTGGGTTTGGTGCATTGGAAGAGGGCCACATTTCCAGTTGAGGCAGGAACCTCAGGGTTCCTATCCATTTCAAACTCGGATCGCAGGGTCCTTGCAGAGTTGTGACGGGAGAGTCAGGCCTCGTCTTGGGATGAGGCATTGAACTCAGCTTGCCTCTCGAGGTGTTCACGAGGTACGAGGCCACTTGTCGAGCTGTATTTGGAACCTGGGGGTTTTCCCGGACGATGCACGGGGTAGTCACTGCCCCTTCGTGTTGACTTCATTCACAGGGTGGAGTTCGAAAAGGTGTCCGGGCGTCGGGTTCTTATTAAGAGAGGACCGGGAAATCGGAGTCTTTCGGAATGTGGAACCACCCACGAGGCCACGTCTGGAATTTCGTCGTGAGACCGGCCTCATCCTGAGGTGCGAGCGGAAGGTCGGGAACCCCTTCCAGACAAAGCAGGGGAGTCCACCTGCCTCTCGAGATCAGGAGGGTAGAAGGGGCTCAGAGGAAGTGGTGCCGGAAAACCTCGGTGTTCCTCTCCAGGGAGACCGGTATGTCGGGGAAATTTGTGGGTCGCATCAAGGGTGCCAAGTACCGTTTTGACCTCCAATTCTTAACGTGGGACTTCTCCTGAGACGCTGTAGCGGGAAAGGGCTTCATCTTGCGATGACGGGGGAACCACGTGGTTTTTCTCGAGTTGCGGCGGGACTCTCGAGATACGACGGGGAATTCAGGATGCCTCTTGTGTTGGCCCATGGAAGTGCAATCATCGGTTCGAGTTGCGAAGGAAAGCTGGGGATTGCTCTCGAGTGACTGCACGGCAAATAGACCTCATCTAGGCTTGTGTCCAGAAGCCAATGTTCCTCGCTAGGGGCGACACAGATCTCGGGGTTGCATTCCAGACTCAGCCAGGGAGTCAGGCCTCGTCGCGGGTGGAAACCAACACCTCCATTCTCCTCTGTAGTACAGACGGGTATTTGTTGGAGCCCACATAGTGGCCTAAGGGAATCACTCCTCCTGTGGAGTTTGGAGAGAGGAATAGGGATTGCGCTCTAGGCCATGGGGTAAACGAAGGCCCTCATTTCGGGATGACGGGGTGTCTCGGGGTTTTTCTCGAGCGAAGGCCCCAGTGTGGGGTTTCTCACGAGGTACGACGCCAAGCTCAGTGAGCCTCTCTTGGGGCACCAGGGAAGTCGGGTCTCCATGCGAGTGGCGAGGGGGAGCGCGTCATTGCTCTCGAGTCATGGTAGGGGAATCAGGCCTCGAGACGTGTTGAAGAAGGACTCTCGAGGTCTTTCTCGGGTTGAGGCAGGAAACCCTCGGTTCCCTTGACTTGTGCAGATGACCTCAGGGAGCTTCTCAAGGTGCCTCTGAGAAGTCATGGAAACTGTGGAGGTGGGAGGGGTCTCTCGGGACTCCACTGGGTTTGGTGCATTGGAAGAGGGCCTCATCTCCAGGTGAGGCAGGAACCTCAGGGTTCCTCTGATTTCAGACTCCGAACGCAGGGTCGTTGCCGAGTTGGGACAGGAGAGTCAGGCCTCATCTTGGGTTGAGGCATGGAACTCCGCTGGCCTCTCGAGGTGTTCACGGGGTGAGAGGCCTCTTGTCGAGCTGTATTTGGAACCTCGGGGTTTTTCCGGACGATGCACGGGCGAGTCACTGCCCCTTCGTGTTGACTTCATTCACAGGGTGGAGTTCAAAGAGGTGTCTGGGCATCGGGTTCATATCAAAGGGGACCGGGAAATCGGGGTCCTTCGGAATGTGGAACCACCCACGAGGCCACGTCTGGAATTTCGTCGTGAGACCGGCCTCATCCTGAGGAGCGACCAGAAGGTCGGCAACCCCTTCCAGAGAAAGCAGGGGAGTCGACCCTCCTGTCGAGATCAGGAGGGTAGAAGGGCCTCAGAGGAAGTGGTGCCGGAAAACCTCAGTGTTCCTCTCGAAGGAGACCGGTATGTCGGGGAACTTTGTGGGTCGCATCCAGGGTGCCAAGTGCCGTTTGGACCTCCAATTCTTAACGTGCGACTTCTCCTGAGACGCTGTAGCGGGAAAGGGCTTCATCTTGCGATGACGGGGGAACCACGTGATTTTTCTCGAGTTGCGGCGGGATTCTCGAGTTAGACGGGGAATTCAGGATGCCTCGTGTGTTGGCCCAGGTAATTATAATGTTCCATTGGAGTTGCGAAAGAAAGCTGGGGATTGCTCTCGAGTGACTGCAGGGAAAATAGACCTCATCTAGGCTTGTGTCCAGAAGCCAATGTTCCTCGCTAGGGGCGACACAGATCTCGGGGTTGCATTCCAGACTCAGCCAGGGAGTCAGGCCTCGTCGCGGGTGGAAGCAAAGACCTCCATTCTCCTCTGTACTAGAGACGGGTATTTGTTGGAGCCCACAGAGTGGCCTAAGGGAACCACTCCTCCTGTGGAGTTTGGAGAGAGGAATAGGGATTGCGCTCTAGGCCATGGGGGAAACGAAGGCCCTCATTTCGGGATGACGGGGTGTCTCGGGGTTTTTCTCGAGCTGAGGCCCCAGTGTGGGGTTTCTCACGAGGTACGACGCCAAGCTCAGTGAGCCTCTCTTGGGGCACCCGGGAAGTCGGGTCTCCATGCGAGTGGCGAGGGGGAGCGCGTCATTGCTCTCGAGTCATGGTAGGGGAATCAGGCCTCGAGACGTGTTGAAGAAGGACTCTCGAGGTCTTTCACGGGTTGAGGCAGGAAACCCTCGGTTCCCTCGACTTGTGCAGGTGACCTCAGGGAGCTCTCATGGTGCCTCTGAGAAGTCAGGGAAACTGTGGAGCTGGGAGGGGCCTCTCGGGACTCCACTGGGTTTGGTGCATTGGAAGAGGGCCACATTTCCAGTTGAGGCAGGAACCTCAGGGTTCCTATCCATTTCAAACTCGGATCGCAGGGTCCTTGCAGAGTTGTGACGGGAGAGTCAGGCCTCGTCTTGGGATGAGGCATTGAACTCAGCTTGCCTCTCGAGGTGTTCACGAGGTACGAGGCCACTTGTCGAGCTGTATTTGGAACCTGGGGGTTTTCCCGGACGATGCACGGGGTAGTCACTGCCCCTTCGTGTTGACTTCATTCACAGGGTGGAGTTCGAAAAGGTGTCCGGGCATCGGGTTCTTATTAAGAGAGGACCGGGAAATCGGAGTCTTTCGGAATGTGGAACCACCCACGAGACCACGTCTGGAATTTCGTCGTGAGACCGGCCTCATCCTGAGGTGCGAGCGGAAGGTCGGGAACCCCTTCCAGACAAAGCAGGGGAGTCCACCTGCCTCTCGAGATCAGGAGGGTAGAAGGGGCTCAGAGGAAGTGGTGCCGGAAAACCTCGGTGTTCCTCTCCAGGGAGACCGGTATGTCGGGGAACTTTGTGGGTCGCATCAAGGGTGCCAAGTACCGTTTTGACCTCCAATTCTTAACGTGGGACTTCTCCTGAGACGCTGTAGCGGGAAAGGGCTTCATCTTGCGATGACGGGGGAACCACGTGGTTGTTCTCGAGTTGCGGCGGGACTCTCGAGTTAGACGGGGAATTCAGGTTGCCTCTTGTGTTGGCCCAGGGAAGTGCAATCATCGGTTCGAGTTGCGAAGGAAAGCTGGGGATTGCTCTCGAGTGACTGCAGGGCAAATAGACCTCATCTAGGCTTGTGTCCAGAAGCCAATGTTCCTCGCTAGGGGCGACACAGATCTCGGGGTTGCATTCCAGACTCAGCCAGGGAGTCAGGCCTCGTCGCGGGTGGAAACCAACACCTCCATTCTCCTCTGTAGTACAGACGGGTATTTGTTGGAGCCCACATAGTGGCCTAAGGGAATCACTCCTCCTGTGGAGTTTGGAGAGAGGAATAGGGATTGCGCTCTAGGCCATGGGGGAAACGAAGGCCCTCATTTCGGGATGACGGGGTGTCTCGGGGTTTTTCTCGAGCGAAGGCCCCAGTGTGGGGTTTCTCACGAGGTACGACGCCAAGCTCAGTGAGCCTCTCTTGGGGCACCCAGGGAAGTCGGGTCTCCATGCGAGTGGCGAGGGGGAGCGCGTCATTGCTCTCGAGTCATGGTAGGGGAATCAGGCCTCGAGACGTGTTGAAGAAGGACTCTCGAGGTCTTTCTCGGGTTGAGGCAGGAAACCCTCGGTTCCCTTGACTTGTGCAGGTGACCTCAGGGAGCTTCTCATGGTGCCTCTGAGAAGTCATGGAAACTGTGGAGGTGGGAGGGGTCTCTCGGGACTCCACTGGGTTTGGTGCATTGGAAGAGGGTCTCATCTCCAGGTGAGGCAGGAACCTCAGGGTTCCTCTGATTTCAGACTCCGAACGCAGGGTACCTGCAGACATGGGACAGAACAGTCAGGCTTGGTCTTGGGTTGAGGCATGGAACTCTGCTAGCCTCTCTAGGTGCTCACGGGGTGAGAGGCCACTTGTCGAGCTGTATTTGGAACCTGGGAGTTTTTTCGGACGATGCCCAGGCGAGTCACTGCCCCTTCGTGTTGACTTCATTCACAGGGTGGAGTTCGAAAAGGTGTCCGGGCATCGGGTTCTTATCAAGAGGGGCCCGGGAAATCGGGGTCCTTCGGAATGTGGAACCACCCACGAGGCCACGTCTGGAATTTCGTCGTGAGACCGGCCTCATCCTGAGGTGCGACTGGAAGGTCGGGAACCCCTTCCAGACAAAGCAGGGGAGTCGACCCTCCTGTCGAGATCAGGAGGGGTAGAAGGGCCTCAGAGGAAGTGGTGCCGGAAAACCTCGGTGTTCCTCTCGAGGGAGACCGGTATGTTGGGGAACTTTGTGGGTAGCATCAAGGGTGCAAATTCCCGTTTGGACCTCCAATTCTTAACGTGGGACTTCTCCTGAGATGCTGTAGCGGGAAAGGGCTTCATCTTGCGATGACGGGGGAACCACGTGGTTTTTCTCGAGGTGCGGCGGGATTCTCGAGTTACGACGGGGGATTCAGGATGCCTCTTGTGTTGGCCCAGGGAAGTGCAATCTTCCATTGGAGTTGCGAAGGAAAGCTGGGGATTGCTCTCGAGTGACTGCAGGGCAAATAGACCTCATCTAGGCTTGTGTGCAGAAGCCAATGTTCCTCTCCAGGGGCGACAGGAATCTCGGGGTTGCATTCCAGACTCACCCGGGGAGTCAGGCCTCATCTCCAATGGAAGCAAGAACTGCGCTCTCCTACCGAGTCGCGACGGCTCTATTTTGGAGCCCCTGAGTGTCCTGAAGGGAGTCAAGCCTCCTGTGGAGTTTGCGGAGAAGACTCGGGATGGCTCTTCAGGCCATGCAGGAAACGAAAGCCCTCATCTCGCGATGACGGGGTCGTCTGGTGATTTTTCTCGAGATGCGGCGCCAGTGTGGGTTTTCTCACGAGGTACGACGGCGAGCTCAGGGAGCCACTCGTGTGGCGCCAGGGAAGTCATGTTTCCCATGCGAGTGGCGAGGGGGAGCTCGTCATTGCTCTCGAGTCACGGTAGGGGAATAGGGCCTCAAGACGTGTTGAAGAAGGTCTCTAGAGGTCTTTCTCGGGTTGAGGCAAGAAAGCCTGGGGTCCCTGGACTTGTGCCGCAGACGGCAGGGAGCTTCTCAGGGTGCCTCTAAGAAGTCAGGGATACTGTGGGGTTAGGAGGGGCCTTTTGGGACTCCACTGGGTTCGGTGCATTGGAAGAGGGCCTCATCTCCAGTTGAGGCAGGAACCTCAGGGTACCTCTGATTTCAGACTCCGAACGCAGGGTCGTTGCAGAGTTGGGACAGGAGAGTCAGGCCTCATCTTGGGTTGAGGCATGGAACTCCGCTTGCCTCTCGAGGTGTTCACGGGTGAGAGGCCTCTTGTCGAGCTGTATTTGGAACCTCGGGGTTTTTCCGGACGATGCACGGGCGAGTCACTGCCCCTTCGTGTTGACTTCATTCACAGGGTGGAGTTCAAAGAGGTGTCTGGGCATCGGGTTCATATCAAGAGGGGACCGGGAAATCGGGGTCCTTCGGAATGTGGAACCACCCACGAGGCCACGTCTGGAATTTCGTCGTGAGACCGGCCTCATCCTGAGGAGCGACCGGAAGGTCGGCAACCCCTTCCAGACAAAGCAGGGGAGTCGACCCTCCTGTCGAGATCAGGAGGGTAGAAGGGCCTCAGAGGAAGTGGTGCCGGAAAACCTCAGTGTTCCTCTCGAAGGAGACCGGTATGTCGGGGAACTTTGTGGGTCGCATCAAGGGTGCCAAGTGCCGTTTGGACCTCCAATTCTTAACGTGCGACTTCTCCTGAGACGCTGTAGCGGGAAAGGGCTTCATCTTGCGATGACGGGGGAACCAAGTGATTTTTCTCGAGTTGCGGCGGGATTCTCGAGTTAGACGGGGAATTCAGGATGCCTCGTGTGTTGGCCCAGGGAATTATAATGTTCCATTGGAGTTGCGAAAGAAAGCTGGGGATTGCTCTCGAGTGACTGCAGGGCAAATAGACCTCATCTAGGCTTGTGTCCAGAAGCCAATGTTCCTCGCTAGGGGCGACACAGATCTCGGGGTTGCATTCCAGACTCAGCCAGGGAGTCAGGGCTCGTCGCGGGTGGAAGCAAAGACCTCCATTCTCCTCTGTACTAGAGACGGGTATTTGTTGGAGCCCACAGAGTGGCCTAAGGGAACCACTCCTCCTGTGGAGTTTGGAGAGAGGAATAGGGATTGCGCTCTAGGCCATGGGGGAAACGAAGGCCCTCATTTCGGGATGACGGGGTGTCTCGGGGTTTTTCTCGAGCTGAGGCCCCAGTGTGGGGTTTCTCACGAGGTACGACGCCAAGCTCAGTGAGCCTCTCTTGGGGCACCCGGGAAGTCGGGTCTCCATGCGAGTGGCGAGGGGGAGCGCGTCATTGCTCTCGAGTCATGGTAGGGGAATCAGGCCTCGAGACGTGTTGAAGAAGGACTCTCGAGGTCTTTCACGGGTTGAGGCAGGAAACCCTCGGTTCCCTCGACTTGTGCAGGTGACCTCAGGGAGCTCTCATGGTGCCTCTGAGAAGTCAGGGAAACTGTGGAGCTGGGAGGGGCCTCTCGGGACTCCACTGGGTTTGGTGCATTGGAAGAGGGCCACATTTCCAGTTGAGGCAGGAACCTCAGGGTTCCTATCCATTTCAAACTCGGATCGCAGGGTCCTTGCAGAGTTGTGACGGGAGAGTCAGGCCTCGTCTTGGGATGAGGCATTGAACTCAGCTTGCCTCTCGAGGTGTTCACGAGGTACGAGGCCACTTGTCGAGCTGTATTTGGAACCTGGGGTTTTCCGGACGATGCACGGGCGAGTCACTGCCCCTTCGTGTTGACTTCATTCACAGGGTGGAGTTCGAAAAGGTGTCCGGGCATCGGGTTCTTATCAAGAGGGGACCGGGAAATCGGGGTCCTTCGGAATGTGGAACCACCCACGAGGCCACGTCTGGAATTTCGTCGTGAGACCGGCCTCATCCTGAGGTGCGACTGGAAGGTCGGGAACCCCTTCCAGACAAAGCAGGGGAGTCGACCCTCCTGTCGAGATCAGGAGGGGTAGAAGGGCCTCAGAGGAAGTGGTGCCGGAAAACCTCGGTGTTCCTCTCGAGGGAGACCGGTATGTTGGGGAACTTTGTGGGTAGCATCAAGGGTGCAAATTCCCGTTTGGACCTCCAATTCTTAACGTGGGACTTCTCCTGAGATGCTGTAGCGGGAAAGGGCTTCATCTTGCGATGACGGGGGAACCACGTGGTTTTTCTCGAGGTGCGGCGGGATTCTCGAGTTACGACGGGGGATTCAGGATGCCTCTTGTGTTGGCCCAGGGAAGTGCAATCTTCCATTGGAGTTGCGAAGGAAAGCTGGGGATTGCTCTCGAGTGACTGCAGGGCAAATAGACCTCATCTAGGCTTGTGTGCAGAAGCCAATGTTCCTGTCCAGGGGCGACAGGAATCTCGGGGTTGCATTCCAGACTCACCCGGGGAGTCAGGCCTCATCTCCAATGGAAGCAAGAACTGCGCTCTCCTACCGAGTCGCGACGGCTCTATTTTGGAGCCCCTGAGTGTCCTGAAGGGAGTCAAGCCTCCTGTGGAGTTTGCGGAGAAGACTCGGGATGGCTCTTCAGGCCATGCAGGAAACGAAAGCCCTCATCTCGCGATGACGGGGTCGTCTGGTGATTTTTCTCGAGATGCGGCGCCAGTGTGGGTTTTCTCACGAGGTACGACGGCGAGCTCAGGGAGCCACTCGTGTGGCGCCAGGGAAGTCATGTTTCCCATGCGAGTGGCGAGGGGGAGCGCGTCATTGCTCTCGAGTCACGGTAGGGGAATAGGGCCTCAAGACGTGTTGAAGAAGGACTCTAGAGGTCTTTCTCGGGTTGAGGCAAGAAAGCCTGGGGTCCCTGGACTTGTGCCGCAGACGGCAGGGAGCTTCTCAGGGTGCCTCTAAGAAGTCAGGGATACTGTGGGGTTAGGAGGGGCCTTTTGGGACTCCACTGGGTTCGGTGCATTGGAAGAGGGCCTCATCTCCAGTTGAGGCAGGAACCTCAGGGTTCCTCTGATTTCAGACTCCGAACGTAGGGTCGTTGCAGAGTTGGGACAGGAGAGTCAGGCCTCATCTTGGGTTGAGGCATGGAACTCCGCTGGCCTCTCGAGGTGTTCACGGGGTGAGAGGCCTCTTGTCGAGCTGTATTTGGAACCTCGGGGTTTTTCCGGACGATGCACGGGCGAGTCACTGCCCCTTCGTGTTGACTTCATTCACAGGGTGGAGTTCAAAGAGGTGTCTGGGCATCGGGTTCATATCAAGAGGGGACCGGGAAATCGGGGTCCTTCGGAATGTGGAACCACCCACGAGGCCACGTCTGGAATTTCGTCGTGAGACCGGCCTCATCCTGAGGAGCGACCGGAAGGTCGGCAACCCCTTCCAGACAAAGCAGGGGAGTCGACCCTCCTGTCGAGATCAGGAGGGTAGAAGGGCCTCAGAGGAAGTGGTGCCGGAAAACCTCAGTGTTCCTCTCGAAGGAGACCGGTATGTCGGGGAACTTTGTGGGTCGCATCAGGGTGCCAAGTGCCGTTTGGACCTCCAATTCTTAACGTGCGACTTCTCCTGAGACGCTGTAGCGGGAAAGGGCTTCATCTTGCGATGACGGGGGAACCACGTGATTTTTCTCGAGTTGCGGCGGGATTCTCGAGTTAGACGGGGAATTCAGGATGCCTCGTGTGTTGGCCCAGGGAATTATAATGTTCCATTGGAGTTGCGAAAGAAAGCTGGGGATTGCTCTCGAGTGACTGCAGGGCAAATAGACCTCATCTAGGCTTGTGTCCAGAAGCCAATGTTCCTCCTCAGGGGCGACACAGATCTCGGGGTTGCATTCCAGACTCAGCCAGGGAGTCAGGCCTCGTCGCGGGTGGAAGCAAAGACCTCCATTCTCCTCTGTACTAGAGACGGGTATTTGTTGGAGCCCACAGAGTGGCCTAAGGGAACCACTCCTCCTGTGGAGTTTGGAGAGAGGAATAGGGATTGCGCTCTAGGCCATGGGGGAAACGAAGGCCCTCATTTCGGGATGACGGGGTGTCTCGGGTTTTTTCTCGAGCTGAGGCCCCAGTGTGGGGTTTCTCACGAGGTACGACGCCAAGCTCAGTGAGCCTCTCTTGGGGCACCCGGGAAGTCGGGTCTCCATGCGAGTGGCGAGGGGGAGCGCGTCATTGCTCTCGAGTCACGGTAGGGGAATAGGGCCTCAAGACGTGTTGAAGAAGGACTCTAGAGGTCTTTCTCGGGTTGAGGCAAGAAAGCCTGGGTCCCTGGACTTGTGCCGCAGACGGCAGGGAGCTTCTCAGGGTGCCTCTAAGAAGTCAGGGATACTGTGGGGTTAGGAGGGGCCTTTTGGGACTCCACTGGGTTCGGTGCATTGGAAGAGGGCCTCATCTCCAGTTGAGGCAGGAACCTCAGGGTTCCTCTGATTTCAGACTCCGAACGCAGGGTCGTTGCAGAGTTGGGACAGGAGAGTCAGGCCTCATCTTGGGTTGAGGCATGGAACTCCGCTGGCCTCTCGAGGTGTTCACGGGGTGAGAGGCCTCTTGTCGAGCTGTATTTGGAACCTCGGGGTTTTTCCGGACGATGCCACGGGCGAGTCACTGCCCCTTCGTGTTGACTTCATTCACAGGGTGGAGTTCAAAGAGGTGTCTGGGCATCGGGTTCATATCAAGAGGGGACCGGGAAATCGGGGTCCTTCGGAATGTGGAACCACCCACGAGGCCACGTCTGGAATTTCGTCGTGAGACCGGCCTCATCCTGAGGAGCGACCGGAAGGTCGGCAACCCCTTCCAGACAAAGCAGGGGAGTCGACCCTCCTGTCGAGATCAGGAGGGTAGAAGGGCCTCAGAGGAAGTGGTGCCGGAAAACCTCAGTGTTCCTCTCGAAGGAGACCGGTATGTCGGGGAACTTTGTGGGTCGCATCCAGGGTGCCAAGTGCCGTTTGGACCTCCAATTCTTAACGTGCGACTTCTCCTGAGACGCTGTAGCGGGAAAGGGCTTCATCTTGCGATGACGGGGGAACCACGTGGTTTTTCTCGAGTTGCGGCGGGATTCTCGAGTTAGACGGGGAATTCAGGATGCCTCGTGTGTTGGCCCAGGGAATTATAATGTTCCATTGGAGTTGCGAAAGAAAGCTGGGGATTGCTCTCGAGTGACTGCAGGGCAAATAGACCTCATCTAGGCTTGTGTCCAGAAGCCAATGTTCCTCGCTAGGGGCGACACAGATCTCGGGGTTGCATTCCAGACTCAGCCAGGGAGTCAGGCCTCGTCGCGGGTGGAAGCAAAGATCTCCATTCTCCTCTGTACTAGAGACGGGTATTTGTTGGAGCCCACAGAGTGGCCTAAGGGAACCACTCCTCCTGTGGAGTTTGGAGAGAGGAATAGGGATTGCGCTCTAGGCCATGGGGGAAACGAAGGCCCTCATTTCGGGATGACGGGGTGTCTCGGGGTTTTTTCTCGAGCGAAGGCCCCAGTGTGGGGTTTCTCACGAGGTACGACGCCAAGCTCAGTGAGCCTCTCTTGGGGCACCAGGGAAGTCGGGTCTCCATGCGAGTGGCGAGGGGGAGCGCGTCATTGCTCTCGAGTCATGGTAGGGGAATCAGGCCTCGAGACGTGTTGAAGAAGGACTCTCGAGGTCTTTCTCGGGTTGAGGCAGGAAACCCTCGGTTCCCTTGACTTGTGCAGGTGACCTCAGGGAGCTTCTCATGGTGCCTCTGAGAAGTCATGGAAACTGTGGAGGTGGGAGGGGTCTCTCGGGACTCCACTGGGTTTGGTGCATTGGAAGAGGGCCTCATCTCCAGGTGAGGCAGGAACCTCAGGGTTCCTCTGATTTCAGACTCCGAACGCAGGGTACCTGCAGACATGGGACAGAACAGTCAGGCTTGGTCTTGGGTTGAGGCATGGAACTCTGCTAGCCTCTCTAGGTGCTCACGGGGTGAGAGGCCACTTGTGGAGCTGTATTTGGAACCTGGGGGTTTTTTCGGACGATGCCCAGGCGAGTCACTGCCCCTTCGTGTTGACTTCATTCACAGGGTGGAGTTCGAAAAGGTGTCCGGGCATCGGGTTCTTATCAAGAGGGGACCGGGAAATCGGGGTCCTTCGGAATGTGGAACCACCCACGAGGCCACGTCTGGAATTTCGTCGTGAGACCGGCCTCATCCTGAGGAGCGACCGGAAGGTCGGCAACCCCTTCCAGACAAAGCAGGGGAGTCGACCCTCCTGTCGAGATCAGGAGGGTAGAAGGGCCTCAGAGGAAGTGGTGCCGGAAAACCTCAGTGTTCCTCTCGAAGGAGACCGGTATGTCGGGGAACTTTGTGGGTCGCATCCAGGGTGCCAAGTGCCGTTTGGACCTCCAATTCTTAACGTGCGACTTCTCCTGAGACGCTGTAGCGGGAAAGGGCTTCATCTTGCGATGACGGGGGAACCACGTGATTTTTCTCGAGTTGCGGCGGGATTCTCGAGTTAGACGGGGAATTCAGGATGCCTCGTGTGTTGGCCCAGGGAATTATAATGTTCCATTGGAGTTGCGAAAGAAAGCTGGGGATTGCT
This sequence comes from Bos taurus, assembly GCF_002263795.3. NCBI lineage: Eukaryota > Metazoa > Chordata > Mammalia > Artiodactyla > Bovidae > Bos > Bos taurus. The sequence continues at coordinate 25,908 of NW_020191603.1, forward strand.
CTCGAGTGACTGCAGGGCAAATAGACCTCATCTAGGCTTGTGTCCAGAAGCCAATGTTCCTCGCTAGGGGCGACACAGATCTCGGGGTTGCATTCCAGACTCAGCCAGGGAGTCAGGCCTCGTCGCGGGTGGAAGCAAAGACCTCCATTCTCCTCTGTACTAGAGACGGGTATTTGTTGGAGCCCACAGAGTGGCCTAAAGGAACCACTCCTCCTGTGGAGTTTGGAGAGAGGAATAGGGATTGCGCTCTAGGCCATGGGGGAAACGAAGGCCCTCATTTCGGGATGACGGGGTGTCTCGGGTTTTTTCTCGAGCTGAGGCCCCAGTGTGGGGTTTCTCACGAGGTACGACGCCAAGCTCAGTGAGCCTCTCTTGGGGCACCCGGGAAGTCGGGTCTCCATGCGAGTGGCGAGGGGGAGCGCGTCATTGCTCTCGAGTCATGGTACGGGAATCAGTCCTCGAGACGTGTTGAAGAAGGACTCTCGAGGTCTTTCACGGGTTGAGGCAGGAAACCCTCGGTTCCCTCGACTTGTGCAGGTGACCTCAGGGAGCTCTCATGGTGCCTCTGAGAAGTCAGGGAAACTGTGGAGCTGGGAGGGGCCTCTCGGGACTCCACTGGGTTTGGTGCATTGGAAGAGGGCCACATTTCCAGTTGAGGCAGGAACCTCAGGGTTCCTATCCATTTCAAACTCGGATCGCAGGGTCCTTGCAGAGTTGTGACGGGAGAGTCAGGCCTCGTCTTGGGATGAGGCATTGAACTCAGCTTGCCTCTCGAGGTGTTCACGAGGTACGAGGCCACTTGTCGAGCTGTATTTGGAACCTGGGGGTTTTCCCGGACGATGCACGGGGTAGTCACTGCCGTTCGTGTTGACTTCATTCACAGGGTGGAGTTCGAAAAGGTGTCCGGGCGTCGGGTTCTTATTAAGAGAGGACCGGGAAATCGGAGTCTTTCGGAATGTGGAACCACCCACGAGGCCACATCTGGAATTTCGTCGTGAGACCGGCCTCATCCTGAGGTGCGAGCGGAAGGTCGGGAACCCCTTCCAGACAAAGCAGGGGAGTCCACCTGCCTCTCGAGATCAGGAGGGGTAGAAGGGGCTCAGAGGAAGTGGTGCCGGAAAACCTCGGTGTTCCTCTCCAGGGAGACCGGTATGTCGGGGAACTTTGTGGGTCGCATCAAGGGTGCCAAGTACCGTTTTGACCTCCAATTCTTAACGTGGGACTTCTCCTGAGACGCTGTAGCGGGAAAGGGCTTCATCTTGCGATGACGGGGGAACCACGTGGTTTTTCTCGAGTTGCGGCGGGACTCTCGAGATACGACGGGGAATTCAGGATGCCTCTTGTGTTGGCCCAGGGAAGTGCAATCATCGGTTCGAGTTGCGAAGGAAAGCTGGGGATTGCTCTCGAGTGACTGCACGGCAAATAGACCTCATCTAGGCTTGTGTCCAGAAGCCAATGTTCCTCGCTAGGGGCGACACAGATCTCGGGGTTGCATTCCAGACTCAGCCAGGGAGTCAGGCCTCGTCGCGGGTGGAAACCAACACCTCCATTCCTCCTCTGTAGTACAGACGGGTATTTGTTGGAGCCCACATAGTGGCCTAAGGGAATCACTCCTCCTGTGGAGTTTGGAGAGAGGAATAGGGATTGCGCTCTAGGCCATGGGGGAAACGAAGGCCCTCATTTCGGGATGACGGGGTGTCTCGGGGTTTTTCTCGAGCGAAGGCCCCAGTGTGGGGTTTCTCACGAGGTACGACGCCAAGCTCAGTGAGCCTCTCTTGGGGCACCAGGGAAGTCGGGTCTCCATGCGAGTGGCGAGGGGGAGCGCGTCATTGCTCTCGAGTCATGGTAGGGGAATCAGGCCTCGAGACGTGTTGAAGAAGGACTCTCGAGGTCTTTCTCGGGTTGAGGCAGGAAACCCTCGGTTCCCTTGACTTGTGCAGGTGACCTCAGGGAGCTTCTCATGGTGCCTCTGAGAAGTCATGGAAACTGTGGAGGTGGGAGGGGTCTCTCGGGACTCCACTGGGTTTGGTGCATTGGAAGAGGGCCTCATCTCCAGGTGAGGCAGGAACCTCAGGGTTCCTCTGATTTCAGACTCCGAACGCAGGGTACCTGCAGACATGGGACAGAACAGTCAGGCTTGGTCTTGGGTTGAGGCATGGAACTCTGCTAGCCTCTCTAGGTGCTCACGGGGTGAGAGGCCACTTGTCGAGCTGTATTTGGAACCTGGGGGTTTTTTCGGACGATGCCCAGGCGAGTCACTGCCCCTTCGTGTTGACTTCATTCACAGGGTGGAGTTCGAAAAGGTGTCCGGGCATCGGGTTCTTATCAAGAGGGGACCGGGAAATCGGGGTCCTTCGGAATGTGGAACCACCCACGAGGCCACGTCTGGAATTTCGTCGTGAGACCGGCCTCATCCTGAGGAGCGACCGGAAGGTCGGCAACCCCTTCCAGACAAAGCAGGGGAGTCGACCCTCCTGTCGAGATCAGGAGGGTAGAAGGGCCTCAGAGGAAGTGGTGCCGGAAAACCTCAGTGTTCCTCTCGAAGGAGACCGGTATGTCGGGGAACTTTGTGGGTCGCATCCAGGGTGCCAAGTGCCGTTTGGACCTCCAATTCTTAACGTGCGACTTCTCCTGAGACGCTGTAGCGGGAAAGGGCTTCATCTTGCGATGACGGGGGAACCACGTGATTTTTCTCGAGTTGCGGCGGGATTCTCGAGTTAGACGGGGAATTCAGGATGCCTCGTGTGTTGGCCCAGGGAATTATAATGTTCCATTGGAGTTGCGAAAGAAAGCTGGGGATTGCTCTCGAGTGACTGCAGGGCAAATAGACCTCATCTAGGCTTGTGTCCAGAAGCCAATGTTCCTCGCTAGGGGCGACACAGATCTCGGGGTTGCATTCCAGACTCAGCCAGGGAGTCAGGCCTCGTCGCGGGTGGAAGCAAAGACCTCCATTCTCCTCTGTACTAGAGACGGGTATTTGTTGGAGCCCACAGAGTGGCCTAAGGGAACCACTCCTCCTGTGGAGTTTGGAGAGAGGAATAGGGATTGCGCTCTAGGCCATGGGGGAAACGAAGGCCCTCATTTCGGGATGACGGGGTGTCTCTGGGTTTTTTCTCGAGCTGAGGCCCCAGTGTGGGGTTTCTCACGAGGTACGACGCCAAGCTCAGTGAGCCTCTCTTGGGGCACCCGGGAAGTCGGGTCTCCATGCGAGTGGCGAGGGGGAGCGCGTCATTGCTCTCGAGTCATGGTAGGGGAATCAGGCCTCGAGACGTGTTGAAGAAGGACTCTCGAGGTCTTTCACGGGTTGAGGCAGGAAACCCTCGGTTCCCTCGACTTGTGCAGGTGACCTCAGGGAGCTCTCATGGTGCCTCTGAGAAGTCAGGGAAACTGTGGAGCTGGGAGGGGCCTCTCGGGACTCCACTGGGTTTGGTGCATTGGAAGAGGGCCACATTTCCAGTTGAGGCAGGAACCTCAGGGTTCCTATCCATTTCAAACTCGGATCGCAGGGTCCTTGCAGAGTTGTGACGGGAGAGTCAGGCCTCGTCTTGGGATGAGGCATTGAACTCAGCTTGCCTCTCGAGGTGTTCACGAGGTACGAGGCCACTTGTCGAGCTGTATTTGGAACCTGGGGGTTTTTCCCGGACGATGCACGGGGTAGTCACTGCCCCTTCGTGTTGACTTCATTCACAGGGTGGAGTTCGAAAAGGTGTCCGGGCATCGGGTTCTTATTAAGAGAGGACCGGGAAATCGGAGTCTTTCGGAATGTGGAACCACCCACGAGACCACGTCTGGAATTTCGTCGTGAGACCGGCCTCATCCTGAGGTGCGAGCGGAAGGTCGGGAACCCCTTCCAGACAAAGCAGGGGAGTCCACCTGCCTCTCGAGATCAGGAGGGTAGAAGGGGCTCAGAGGAAGTGGTGCCGGAAAACCTCGGTGTTCCTCTCCAGGGAGACCGGTATGTCGGGGAACTTTGTGGGTCGCATCAAGGGTGCCAAGTACCGTTTTGACCTCCAATTCTTAACGTGGGACTTCTCCTGAGACGCTGTAGCGGGAAAGGGCTTCATCTTGCGATGACGGGGGAACCACGTGGTTGTTCTCGAGTTGCGGCGGGACTCTCGAGTTAGACGGGGAATTCAGGATGCCTCTTGTGTTGGCCCAGGGAAGTGCAATCATCGGTTCGAGTTGCGAAGGAAAGCTGGGGATTGCTCTCGAGTGACTGCAGGGCAAATAGACCTCATCTAGGCTTGTGTCCAGAAGCCAATGTTCCTCGCTAGGGGCGACACAGATCTCGGGGTTGCATTCCAGACTCAGCCAGGGAGTCAGGCCTCGTCGCGGGTGGAAACCAACACCTCCATTCTCCTCTGTAGTACAGACGGGTATTTGTTGGAGCCCACATAGTGGCCTAAGGGAATCACTCCTCCTGTGGAGTTTGGAGAGAGGAATAGGGATTGCGCTCTAGGCCATGGGGGAAACGAAGGCCCTCATTTCGGGATGACGGGGTGTCTCGGGGTTTTTCTCGAGCGAAGGCCCCAGTGTGGGGTTTCTCACGAGGTACGACGCCAAGCTCAGTGAGCCTCTCTTGGGGCACCAGGGAAGTCGGGTCTCCATGCGAGTGGCGAGGGGGAGCGCGTCATTGCTCTCGAGTCATGGTAGGGGAATCAGGCCTCGAGACGTGTTGAAGAAGGACTCTCGAGGTCTTTCTCGGGTTGAGGCAGGAAACCCTCGGTTCCCTTGACTTGTGCAGGTGACCTCAGGGAGCTTCTCATGGTGCCTCTGAGAAGTCATGGAAACTGTGGAGGTGGGAGGGGTCTCTCGGGACTCCACTGGGTTTGGTGCATTGGAAGAGGGTCTCATCTCCAGGTGAGGCAGGAACCTCAGGGTTCCTCTGATTTCAGACTCCGAACGCAGGGTACCTGCAGACATGGGACAGAACAGTCAGGCTTGGTCTTGGGTTGAGGCATGGAACTCTGCTAGCCTCTCTAGGTGCTCACGGGGTGAGAGGCCACTTGTCGAGCTGTATTTGGAACCTGGGAGTTTTTTCGGACGATGCCCAGGCGAGTCACTGCCCCTTCGTGTTGACTTCATTCACAGGGTGGAGTTCGAAAAGGTGTCCGGGCCTCGGGTTCTTATCAAGAGGGGCCCGGGAAATCGGGGTCCTTCGGAATGTGGAACCACCCACGAGGCCACGTCTGGAATTTCGTCGTGAGACCGGCCTCATCCTGAGGTGCGACTGGAAGGTCGGGAACCCCTTCCAGACAAAGCAGGGGAGTCGACCCTCCTGTCGAGATCAGGAGGGGTAGAAGGGCCTCAGAGGAAGTGGTGCCGGAAAACCTCGGTGTTCCTCTCGAGGGAGACCGGTATGTTGGGGAACTTTGTGGGTAGCATCAAGGGTGCAAATTCCCGTTTGGACCTCCAATTCTTAACGTGGGACTTCTCCTGAGATGCTGTAGCGGGAAAGGGCTTCATCTTGCGATGACGGGGGAACCACGTGGTTTTTCTCGAGGTGCGGCGGGATTCTCGAGTTACGACGGGGGATTCAGGATGCCTCTTGTGTTGGCCCAGGGAAGTGCAATCTTCCATTGGAGTTGCGAAGGAAAGCTGGGGATTGCTCTCGAGTGACTGCAGGGCAAATAGACCTCATCTAGGCTTGTGTGCAGAAGCCAATGTTCCTGTCCAGGGGCGACAGGAATCTCGGGGTTGCATTCCAGACTCACCCGGGGAGTCAGGCCTCATCTCCAATGGAAGCAAGAACTGCGCTCTCCTACCGAGTCGCGACGGCTCTATTTTGGAGCCCCTGAGTGTCCTGAAGGGAGTCAAGCCTCCTGTGGAGTTTGCGGAGAAGACTCGGGATGGCTCTTCAGGCCATGCAGGAAACGAAAGCCCTCATCTCGCGATGACGGGGTCGTCTGGTGATTTTTCTCGAGATGCGGCGCCAGTGTGGGTTTTCTCACGAGGTACGACGGCGAGCTCAGGGAGCCACTCGTGTGGCGCCAGGGAAGTCATGTTTCCCATGCGAGTGGCGAGGGGGAGCTCGTCATTGCTCTCGAGTCACGGTAGGGGAATAGGGCCTCAAGACGTGTTGAAGAAGGACTCTAGAGGTCTTTCTCGGGTTGAGGCAAGAAAGCCTGGGGTCCCTGGACTTGTGCCGCAGACGGCAGGGAGCTTCTCAGGGTGCCTCTAAGAAGTCAGGGATACTGTGGGGTTAGGAGGGGCCTTTTGGGACTCCACTGGGTTCGGTGCATTGGAAGAGGGCCTCATCTCCAGTTGAGGCAGGAACCTCAGGGTACCTCTGATTTCAGACTCCGAACGCAGGGTCGTTGCAGAGTTGGGACAGGAGAGTCAGGCCTCATCTTGGGTTGAGGCATGGAACTCCGCTTGCCTCTCGAGGTGTTCACGGGGTGAGAGGCCTCTTGTCGAGCTGTATTTGGAACCTCGGGGTTTTTCCGGACGATGCACGGGCGAGTCACTGCCCCTTCGTGTTGACTTCATTCACAGGGTGGAGTTCAAAGAGGTGTCTGGGCATCGGGTTCATATCAAGAGGGGACCGGGAAATCGGGGTCCTTCGGAATGTGGAACCACCCACGAGGCCACGTCTGGAATTTCGTCGTGAGACCGGCCTCATCCTGAGGAGCGACCGGAAGGTCGGCAACCCCTTCCAGACAAAGCAGGGGAGTCGACCCTCCTGTCGAGATCAGGAGGGTAGAAGGGCCTCAGAGGAAGTGGTGCCGGAAAACCTCAGTGTTCCTCTCGAAGGAGACCGGTATGTCGGGGAACTTTGTGGGTCGCATCAAGGGTGCCAAGTGCCGTTTGGACCTCCAATTCTTAACGTGCGACTTCTCCTGAGACGCTGTAGCGGGAAAGGGCTTCATCTTGCGATGACGGGGGAACCACGTGATTTTTCTCGAGTTGCGGCGGGATTCTCGAGTTAGACGGGGAATTCAGGATGCCTCGTGTGTTGGCCCAGGGAATTATAATGTTCCATTGGAGTTGCGAAAGAAAGCTGGGGATTGCTCTCGAGTGACTGCAGGGCAAATAGACCTCATCTAGGCTTGTGTCCAGAAGCCAATGTTCCTCGCTAGGGGCGACACAGATCTCGGGGTTGCATTCCAGACTCAGCCAGGGAGTCAGGCCTCATCTCCAAATGGAAGCAAAGAACTGCGCTCCTCCTACCGAGTCGCGACGGCTCCTATTTGGAGCCCCTGAGTGTTCCTGAAGGGAGTCAAGCCTCCTGTGGAGTTTGCGGAGAAAGACTCGGGGAATGGCTCTTCTAAGGCCATGCAGGAAACCGAAAGCCCTCATCTTCGCGATGACGGGGTCCGTCCTGGTGATTTTTCCCGAGATGGCGGCGCCAGTGGTGGGTTCTCACGAGGTAACGACGGCGAGCTCAGGGAGGCCTACTCGTGTGGCGGCCAGGGAACTCATGTTTCCCATGGCGAGTGGCGAGGGGGAGCCGTCATTGCTCCTCGAGTCACGGGTAGGAGGAAAGGGCCTCAAGACGTGTTGAAGAAGGACTCTAGAGGTCTTTCCGGTTGAGGCAAGAAAGCCTGGGTCCTGGACTTGTGCCGGCAGACGGCAGGGAGCTTCTCAGGGTGCTCTAAGAAGTCAGGGATACTGTGGGGTTAGGAGGGGCCTTTTGGGACTCCACTGGGTTTGGTGCATTGGAAGAGGGCCACATTTCCAGTTGAGGCAGGAACCTCAGGGTTCCTATCCATTTCAAACTCGGATCGCAGGGTCCTTGCAGAGTTGTGACGGGAGAGTCAGGCCTCGTCTTGGGATGAGGCATTGAACTCAGCTTGCCTCTCGAGGTGTTCACGAGGTACGAGGCCACTTGTCGAGCTGTATTTGGAACCTGGGGGTTTTCCCGGACGATGCACGGGGGTAGTCACTGCCCCTTCGTGTTGACTTCATTCACAGGGTGGAGTTCGAAAAGGTGTCCGGGCGTCGGGTTCTTATTAAGAGAGGACCGGGAAATCGGAGTCCTTTCGGAATGTGGAACCACCCACGAGGCCACGTCTGGAATTTCGTCGTGAGACCGGCCTCATCCTGAGGTGCGAGCGGAAGGTCGGAACCCCTTCCAGACAAAGCAGGGGAGTCCACCTGCCTCTCGAGATCAGGAGGGTAGAAGGGGCTCAGAGGAAGTGGTGCCGGAAACCTCGGTGTTCCTCTCCAGGGAGACCGGTATGTCGGGGAAATTTGTGGGTCGCATCAAGGGTGCCAAGTACCGTTTTGACCTCCAATTCTTAACGTGGGACTTCTCCTGAGACGCTGTAGCGGGAAAGGGCTTCATCTTGCGATGACGGGGGAACCACGTGGTTTTTCTCGAGTTGCGGCGGGACTCTCGAGATACGACGGGGAATTCAGGATGCCTCTTGTGTTGGCCCATGGAAGTGCAATCATCGGTTCGAGTTGCGAAGGAAAGCTGGGGATTGCTCTCGAGTGACTGCACGGCAAATAGACCTCATCTAGGCTTGTGTCCAGAAGCCAATGTTCCTCGCTAGGGGCGACACAGATCTCGGGGTTGCATTCCAGACTCAGCCAGGGAGTCAGGCCTCGTCGCGGGTGGAAACCAACACCTCCATTCTCCTCTGTAGTACAGACGGGTATTTGTTGGAGCCCACATAGTGGCCTAAGGGAATCACTCCTCCTGTGGAGTTTGGAGAGAGGAATAGGGATTGCGCTCTAGGCCATGGGGGAAACGAAGGCCCTCATTTCGGGATGACGGGGTGTCTCGGGGTTTTTCTCGAGCGAAGGCCCCAGTGTGGGGTTTCTCACGAGGTACGACGCCAAGCTCAGTGAGCCTCTCTTGGGGCACCAGGGAAGTCGGGTCTCCATGCGAGTGGCGAGGGGGAGCGCGTCATTGCTCTCGAGTCATGGTAGGGGAATCAGGCCTCGAGACGTGTTGAAGAAGGACTCTCGAGGTCTTTCTCGGGTTGAGGCAGGAAACCCTCGGTTCCCTTGACTTGTGCAGATGACCTCAGGGAGCTTCTCAAGGTGCCTCTGAGAAGTCATGGAAACTGTGGAGGTGGGAGGGGTCTCTCGGGACTCCACTGGGTTTGGTGCATTGGAAGAGGGCCTCATCTCCAGGTGAGGCAGGAACCTCAGGGTTCCTCTGATTTCAGACTCCGAACGCAGGGTCGTTGCCGAGTTGGGACAGGAGAGTCAGGCCTCATCTTGGGTTGAGGCATGGAACTCCGCTGGCCTCTCGAGGTGTTCACGGGGTGAGAGGCCTCTTGTCGAGCTGTATTTGGAACCTCGGGGTTTTTCCGGACGATGCACGGGCGAGTCACTGCCCCTTCGTGTTGACTTCATTCACAGGGTGGAGTTCAAAGAGGTGTCTGGGCATCGGGTTCATATCAAAGGGGACCGGGAAATCGGGGTCCTTCGGAATGTGGAACCACCCACGAGGCCACGTCTGGAATTTCGTCGTGAGACCGGCCTCATCCTGAGGAGCGACCAGAAGGTCGGCAACCCCTTCCAGAGAAAGCAGGGGAGTCGACCCTCCTGTCGAGATCAGGAGGGTAGAAGGGCCTCAGAGGAAGTGGTGCCGGAAAACCTCAGTGTTCCTCTCGAAGGAGACCGGTATGTCGGGGAACTTTGTGGGTCGCATCCAGGGTGCCAAGTGCCGTTTGGACCTCCAATTCTTAACGTGCGACTTCTCCTGAGACGCTGTAGCGGGAAAGGGCTTCATCTTGCGATGACGGGGGAACCACGTGATTTTTCTCGAGTTGCGGCGGGATTCTCGAGTTAGACGGGGAATTCAGGATGCCTCGTGTGTTGGCCCAGGGAATTATAATGTTCCATTGGAGTTGCGAAAGAAAGCTGGGGATTGCTCTCGAGTGACTGCAGGGCAAATAGACCTCATCTAGGCTTGTGTCCAGAAGCCAATGTTCCTCGCTAGGGGCGACACAGATCTCGGGGTTGCATTCCAGACTCAGCCAGGGAGTCAGGCCTCGTCGCGGGTGGAAGCAAAGACCTCCATTCTCCTCTGTACTAGAGACGGGTATTTGTTGGAGCCCACAGAGTGGCCTAAGGGAACCACTCCTCCTGTGGAGTTTGGAGAGAGGAATAGGGATTGCGCTCTAGGCCATGGGGGAAACGAAGGCCCTCATTTCGGGATGACGGGGTGTCTCGGGGTTTTTCTCGAGCTGAGGCCCCAGTGTGGGGTTTCTCACGAGGTACGACGCCAAGCTCAGTGAGCCTCTCTTGGGGCACCCGGGAAGTCGGGTCTCCATGCGAGTGGCGAGGGGGAGCGCGTCATTGCTCTCGAGTCATGGTAGGGGAATCAGGCCTCGAGACGTGTTGAAGAAGGACTCTCGAGGTCTTTCACGGGTTGAGGCAGGAAACCCTCGGTTCCCTCGACTTGTGCAGGTGACCTCAGGGAGCTCTCATGGTGCCTCTGAGAAGTCAGGGAAACTGTGGAGCTGGGAGGGGCCTCTCGGGACTCCACTGGGTTTGGTGCATTGGAAGAGGGCCACATTTCCAGTTGAGGCAGGAACCTCAGGGTTCCTATCCATTTCAAACTCGGATCGCAGGGTCCTTGCAGAGTTGTGACGGGAGAGTCAGGCCTCGTCTTGGGATGAGGCATTGAACTCAGCTTGCCTCTCGAGGTGTTCACGAGGTACGAGGCCACTTGTCGAGCTGTATTTGGAACCTGGGGGTTTTCCCGGACGATGCACGGGGTAGTCACTGCCCCTTCGTGTTGACTTCATTCACAGGGTGGAGTTCGAAAAGGTGTCCGGGCATCGGGTTCTTATTAAGAGAGGACCGGGAAATCGGAGTCTTTCGGAATGTGGAACCACCCACGAGACCACGTCTGGAATTTCGTCGTGAGACCGGCCTCATCCTGAGGTGCGAGCGGAAGGTCGGGAACCCCTTCCAGACAAAGCAGGGGAGTCCACCTGCCTCTCGAGATCAGGAGGGTAGAAGGGGCTCAGAGGAAGTGGTGCCGGAAAACCTCGGTGTTCCTCTCCAGGGAGACCGGTATGTCGGGGAACTTTGTGGGTCGCATCAAGGGTGCCAAGTACCGTTTTGACCTCCAATTCTTAACGTGGGACTTCTCCTGAGACGCTGTAGCGGGAAAGGGCTTCATCTTGCGATGACGGGGGAACCACGTGGTTGTTCTCGAGTTGCGGCGGGACTCTCGAGTTAGACGGGGAATTCAGGTTGCCTCTTGTGTTGGCCCAGGGAAGTGCAATCATCGGTTCGAGTTGCGAAGGAAAGCTGGGGATTGCTCTCGAGTGACTGCAGGGCAAATAGACCTCATCTAGGCTTGTGTCCAGAAGCCAATGTTCCTCGCTAGGGGCGACACAGATCTCGGGGTTGCATTCCAGACTCAGCCAGGGAGTCAGGCCTCGTCGCGGGTGGAAACCAACACCTCCATTCTCCTCTGTAGTACAGACGGGTATTTGTTGGAGCCCACATAGTGGCCTAAGGGAATCACTCCTCCTGTGGAGTTTGGAGAGAGGAATAGGGATTGCGCTCTAGGCCATGGGGGAAACGAAGGCCCTCATTTCGGGATGACGGGGTGTCTCGGGGTTTTTCTCGAGCGAAGGCCCCAGTGTGGGGTTTCTCACGAGGTACGACGCCAAGCTCAGTGAGCCTCTCTTGGGGCACCAGGGAAGTCGGGTCTCCATGCGAGTGGCGAGGGGGAGCGCGTCATTGCTCTCGAGTCATGGTAGGGGAATCAGGCCTCGAGACGTGTTGAAGAAGGACTCTCGAGGTCTTTCTCGGGTTGAGGCAGGAAACCCTCGGTTCCCTTGACTTGTGCAGGTGACCTCAGGGAGCTTCTCATGGTGCCTCTGAGAAGTCATGGAAACTGTGGAGGTGGGAGGGGTCTCTCGGGACTCCACTGGGTTTGGTGCATTGGAAGAGGGTCTCATCTCCAGGTGAGGCAGGAACCTCAGGGTTCCTCTGATTTCAGACTCCGAACGCAGGGTACCTGCAGACATGGGACAGAACAGTCAGGCTTGGTCTTGGGTTGAGGCATGGAACTCTGCTAGCCTCTCTAGGTGCTCACGGGGTGAGAGGCCACTTGTCGAGCTGTATTTGGAACCTGGGAGTTTTTTCGGACGATGCCCAGGCGAGTCACTGCCCCTTCGTGTTGACTTCATTCACAGGGTGGAGTTCGAAAAGGTGTCCGGGCATCGGGTTCTTATCAAGAGGGGCCCGGGAAATCGGGGTCCTTCGGAATGTGGAACCACCCACGAGGCCACGTCTGGAATTTCGTCGTGAGACCGGCCTCATCCTGAGGTGCGACTGGAAGGTCGGGAACCCCTTCCAGACAAAGCAGGGGAGTCGACCCTCCTGTCGAGATCAGGAGGGGTAGAAGGGCCTCAGAGGAAGTGGTGCCGGAAAACCTCGGTGTTCCTCTCGAGGGAGACCGGTATGTTGGGGAACTTTGTGGGTAGCATCAAGGGTGCAAATTCCCGTTTGGACCTCCAATTCTTAACGTGGGACTTCTCCTGAGATGCTGTAGCGGGAAAGGGCTTCATCTTGCGATGACGGGGGAACCACGTGGTTTTTCTCGAGGTGCGGCGGGATTCTCGAGTTACGACGGGGGATTCAGGATGCCTCTTGTGTTGGCCCAGGGAAGTGCAATCTTCCATTGGAGTTGCGAAGGAAAGCTGGGGATTGCTCTCGAGTGACTGCAGGGCAAATAGACCTCATCTAGGCTTGTGTGCAGAAGCCAATGTTCCTCTCCAGGGGCGACAGGAATCTCGGGGTTGCATTCCAGACTCACCCGGGGAGTCAGGCCTCATCTCCAATGGAAGCAAGAACTGCGCTCTCCTACCGAGTCGCGACGGCTCTATTTTGGAGCCCCTGAGTGTCCTGAAGGGAGTCAAGCCTCCTGTGGAGTTTGCGGAGAAGACTCGGGATGGCTCTTCAGGCCATGCAGGAAACGAAAGCCCTCATCTCGCGATGACGGGGTCGTCTGGTGATTTTTCTCGAGATGCGGCGCCAGTGTGGGTTTTCTCACGAGGTACGACGGCGAGCTCAGGGAGCCACTCGTGTGGCGCCAGGGAAGTCATGTTTCCCATGCGAGTGGCGAGGGGGAGCTCGTCATTGCTCTCGAGTCACGGTAGGGGAATAGGGCCTCAAGACGTGTTGAAGAAGGTCTCTAGAGGTCTTTCTCGGGTTGAGGCAAGAAAGCCTGGGGTCCCTGGACTTGTGCCGCAGACGGCAGGGAGCTTCTCAGGGTGCCTCTAAGAAGTCAGGGATACTGTGGGGTTAGGAGGGGCCTTTTGGGACTCCACTGGGTTCGGTGCATTGGAAGAGGGCCTCATCTCCAGTTGAGGCAGGAACCTCAGGGTACCTCTGATTTCAGACTCCGAACGCAGGGTCGTTGCAGAGTTGGGACAGGAGAGTCAGGCCTCATCTTGGGTTGAGGCATGGAACTCCGCTTGCCTCTCGAGGTGTTCACGGTGTGAGAGGCCTCTTGTCGAGCTGTATTTGGAACCTCGGGGTTTTTCCGGACGATGCACGGGCGAGTCACTGCCCCTTCGTGTTGACTTCATTCACAGGGTGGAGTTCAAAGAGGTGTCTGGGCATCGGGTTCATATCAAGAGGGGACCGGGAAATCGGGGTCCTTCGGAATGTGGAACCACCCACGAGGCCACGTCTGGAATTTCGTCGTGAGACCGGCCTCATCCTGAGGAGCGACCGGAAGGTCGGCAACCCCTTCCAGACAAAGCAGGGGAGTCGACCCTCCTGTCGAGATCAGGAGGGTAGAAGGGCCTCAGAGGAAGTGGTGCCGGAAAACCTCAGTGTTCCTCTCGAAGGAGACCGGTATGTCGGGGAACTTTGTGGGTCGCATCAAGGGTGCCAAGTGCCGTTTGGACCTCCAATTCTTAACGTGCGACTTCTCCTGAGACGCTGTAGCGGGAAAGGGCTTCATCTTGCGATGACGGGGGAACCAAGTGATTTTTCTCGAGTTGCGGCGGGATTCTCGAGTTAGACGGGGAATTCAGGATGCCTCGTGTGTTGGCCCAGGGAATTATAATGTTCCATTGGAGTTGCGAAAGAAAGCTGGGGATTGCTCTCGAGTGACTGCAGGGCAAATAGACCTCATCTAGGCTTGTGTCCAGAAGCCAATGTTCCTCGCTAGGGGCGACACAGATCTCGGGGTTGCATTCCAGACTCAGCCAGGGAGTCAGGGCTCGTCGCGGGTGGAAGCAAAGACCTCCATTCTCCTCTGTACTAGAGACGGGTATTTGTTGGAGCCCACAGAGTGGCCTAAGGGAACCACTCCTCCTGTGGAGTTTGGAGAGAGGAATAGGGATTGCGCTCTAGGCCATGGGGGAAACGAAGGCCCTCATTTCGGGATGACGGGGTGTCTCGGGGTTTTTCTCGAGCTGAGGCCCCAGTGTGGGGTTTCTCACGAGGTACGACGCCAAGCTCAGTGAGCCTCTCTTGGGGCACCCGGGAAGTCGGGTCTCCATGCGAGTGGCGAGGGGGAGCGCGTCATTGCTCTCGAGTCATGGTAGGGGAATCAGGCCTCGAGACGTGTTGAAGAAGGACTCTCGAGGTCTTTCACGGGTTGAGGCAGGAAACCCTCGGTTCCCTCGACTTGTGCAGGTGACCTCAGGGAGCTCTCATGGTGCCTCTGAGAAGTCAGGGAAACTGTGGAGCTGGGAGGGGCCTCTCGGGACTCCACTGGGTTTGGTGCATTGGAAGAGGGCCACATTTCCAGTTGAGGCAGGAACCTCAGGGTTCCTATCCATTTCAAACTCGGATCGCAGGGTCCTTGCAGAGTTGTGACGGGAGAGTCAGGCCTCGTCTTGGGATGAGGCATTGAACTCAGCTTGCCTCTCGAGGTGTTCACGAGGTACGAGGCCACTTGTCGAGCTGTATTTGGAACCTGGAGGTTTTCCCGGACGATGCACGGGGTAGTCACTGCCCCTTCGTGTTGACTTCATTCACAGGGTGCAGTTCGAAAAGGTGTCCGGGCATCGGGTTCTTATCAAGAGGGGACCGGGAAATCGGGGTCCTTCGGAATGTGGAACCACCCACGAGGCCACGTCTGGAATTTCGTCGTGAGACCGGCCTCATCCTGAGGTGCGACTGGAAGGTCGGGAACCCCTTCCAGACCAAGCAGGGGAGTCGACCCTCCTGTCGAGATCAGGAGGGGTAGAAGGGCCTCAGAGGAAGTGGTGCCGGAAAACCTCGGTGTTCCTCTCGAGGGAGACCGGTATGTTGGGGAACTTTGTGGGTAGCATCAAGGGTGCAAATTCCCGTTTGGACCTCCAATTCTTAACGTGGGACTTCTCCTGAGATGCTGTAGCGGGAAAGGGCTTCATCTTGCGATGACGGGGGAACCACGTGGTTTTCTCGAGGTGCGGCGGGATTCTCGAGTTACGACGGGGGATTCAGGATGCCTCTTGTGTTGGCCCAGGGAAGTGCAATCTTCCATTGGAGTTGCGAAGGAAAGCTGGGGATTGCTCTCGAGTGACTGCAGGGCAAATAGACCTCATCTAGGCTTGTGTGCAGAAGCCAATGTTCCTCTCCAGGGGCGACAGGAATCTCGGGGTTGCATTCCAGACTCACCCGGGGAGTCAGGCCTCATCTCCAATGGAAGCAAGAACTGCGCTCTCCTACCGAGTCGCGACGGCTCTATTTTGGAGCCCCTGAGTGTCCTGAAGGGAGTCAAGCCTCCTGTGGAGTTTGCGGAGAAGACTCGGGATGGCTCTTCAGGCCATGCAGGAAACGAAAGCCCTCATCTCGCGATGACGGGGTCGTCTGGTGATTTTTCTCGAGATGCGGCGCCAGTGTGGGTTTTCTCACGAGGTACGACGGCGAGCTCAGGGAGCCACTCGTGTGGCGCCAGGGAAGTCATGTTTCCCATGCGAGTGGCGAGGGGGAGCGCGTCATTGCTCTCGAGTCACGGTAGGGGAATAGGGCCTCAAGACGTGTTGAAGAAGGACTCTAGAGGTCTTTCTCGGGTTGAGGCAAGAAAGCCTGGGGTCCCTGGACTTGTGCCGCAGACGGCAGGGAGCTTCTCAGGGTGCCTCTAAGAAGTCAGGGATACTGTGGGGTTAGGAGGGGCCTTTTGGGACTCCACTGGGTTCGGTGCATTGGAAGAGGGCCTCATCTCCAGTTGAGGCAGGAACCTCAGGGTTCCTCTGATTTCAGACTCCGAACGCAGGGTCGTTGCGGAGTTGGGACAGGAGAGTCAGGCCTCATCTTGGGTTGAGGCATGGAACTCCGCTTGCCTCTCGAGGTGTTCACGGGGTGAGAGGCCTCTTGTCGAGCTGTATTTGGAACCTCGGGGTTTTTCCGGACGATGCACGGGCGAGTCACTGCCCCTTCGTGTTGACTTCATTCACAGGGTGGAGTTCAAAGAGGTGTCTGGGCATCGGGTTCATATCAAGAGGGGACCGGGAAATCGGGGTCCTTCGGAATGTGGAACCACCCACGAGGCCACGTCTGGAATTTCGTCGTGAGACCGGCCTCATCCTGAGGAGCGACCGGAAGGTCGGCAACCCCTTCCAGACAAAGCAGGGGAGTCGACCCTCCTGTCGAGATCAGGAGGGTAGAAGGGCCTCAGAGGAAGTGGTGCCGGAAAACCTCAGTGTTCCTCTCGAAGGAGACCGGTATGTCGGGGAACTTTGTGGGTCGCATCCAGGGTGCCAAGTGCCGTTTGGACCTCCAATTCTTAACGTGCGACTTCTCCTGAGACGCTGTAGCAGGGAAAGGGCTTCATCTTGCGATGACGGGGGAACCACGTGATTTTTCTCGAGTTGCGGCGGGATTCTCGAGTTAGACGCGGAATTCAGGATGCCTCGTGTGTTGGCCCAGGGAATTATAATGTTCCATTGGAGTTGCGAAAGAAAGCTGGGGATTGCTCTCGAGTGACTGCAGGGCAAATAGACCTCATCTAGGCTTGTGTCCAGAAGCCAATGTTCCTCGCTAGGGGCGACACAGATCTCGGGGTTGCATTCCAGACTCAGCCAGGGAGTCAGGCCTCGTCGCGGGTGGAAACCAACACCTCCATTCTCCTCTGTAGTACAGACGGGTATTTGTTGGAGCCCACATAGTGGCCTAAGGGAATCACTCCTCCTGTGGAGTTTGGAGAGAGGAATAGGGATTGCGCTCTAGGCCATGGGGGAAACGAAGGCCCTCATTTCGGGATGACGGGGTGTCTCGGGGTTTTTCTCGAGCGAAGGCCCCAGTGTGGGGTTTCTCACGAGGTACGACGCCAAGCTCAGTGAGCCTCTCTTGGGGCACCAGGGAAGTCGGGTCTCCATGCGAGTGGCGAGGGGGAGCGCGTCATTGCTCTCGAGTCATGGTAGGGGAATCAGGCCTCGAGACGTGTTGAAGAAGGACTCTCGAGGTCTTTCTCGGGTTGAGGCAGGAAACCCTCGGTTCCCTTGACTTGTGCAGATGACCTCAGGGAGCTTCTCAAGGTGCCTCTGAGAAGTCATGGAAACTGTGGAGGTGGGAGGGGTCTCTCGGGACTCCACTGGGTTTGGTGCATTGGAAGAGGGCCTCATCTCCAGGTGAGGGAGGAACCTCAGGGTTCCTCTGATTTCAGACTCCGAACGCAGGGTCGTTGCCGAGTTGGGACAGGAGAGTCAGGCCTCATCTTGGGTTGAGGCATGGAACTCCGCTGGCCTCTCGAGGTGTTCACGGGGGTGAGAGGCCTCTTGTCGAGCTGTATTTGGAACCTCGGGGTTTTCCGGACGATGCACGGGCGAGTCACTGCCCCTTCGTGTTGACTTCATTCACAGGGTGGAGTTCAAAGAGTGTCTGGGCATCGGGTTCATATCAAGAGGGGACCGGGAAATCGGGGTCCTTCGGAATGTGGAACCACCCACGAGGCCACGTCTGGAATTTCGTCGTGAGACCGGCCTCATCCTGAGGAGCGACCGGAAGGTCGGCAACCCCTTCCAGACAAAGCAGGGGAGTCGACCCTCCTGTCGAGATCAGGAGGGTAGAAGGGCCTCAGAGGAAGTGGTGCCGGAAAACCTCAGTGTTCCTCTCGAAGGAGACCGGTATGTCGGGGAACTTTGTGGGTCGCATCAAGGGTGCCAAGTGCCGTTTGGACCTCCAATTCTTAACGTGCGACTTCTCCTGAGACGCTGTAGCGGGAAAGGGCTTCATCTTGCGATGACGGGGGAACCACGTGATTTTTCTCGAGTTGCGGCGGGATTCTCGAGTTAGACGCGGAATTCAGGATGCCTCGTGTGTTGGCCCAGGAATTATAATGTTCCATTGGAGTTGCGAAGAAAGCTGGGGATTGCTCTCGAGTGACTGCAGGGCAAATAGACCTCATCTAGGCTTGTGTCCAGAAGCCAATGTTCCTCTCCAGGGGCGACACAGATCTCGGGTTGCATTCCAGACTCACCCAGGGAGTCAGGCCTCGTCGCGGGTGGAAGCAAAGACCTCATTCTCCTCTGTACTAGAGACGGGTATTTGTTGGAGCCCACAGAGTGGCCTAAGGGAACCACTCCTCCTGTGGAGTTTGGAGAGAGGAATAGGGATTGCGCTCTAGGCCATGGGGGAAACGAAGGCCCTCATTTCGGGATGACGGGGTGTCTCGGGGTTTTTCTCGAGCTGAGGCCCCAGTGTGGGGTTTCTCACGAGGTCCGACGCCAAGCTCAGTGAGCCTCTCTTGGGGCCACCCGCGGAAGTCGGGTCTCCATGCGATGGGGAGGGGGAGCGCGTCATTGCTCTCGAGTCATGGTAGGGGAATCAGGCCTCGAGACGTGTTGAAGAAGGACTCTCGAGTCTTTCACGGGTTGAGGCAGGAAAACCCTCGGTTTCCCTCGACTTGTGCAGGTGACCTCAGGGAGCTCTCATGGTGCCTCTGAGAAGTCAGGGAAACTGTGGAGCTGGGAGGGGCCTCTCGGACTCCACTGGGTTTGGTGCATTGGAAGAGGGCCACATTTCCAGTTGAGGCAGGAACCTCAGGGTTCCTATCCATTTCAAACTCGGATCGCAGGTCCTTGCAGAGTTGTGACGGGAGAGTCAGGCCTCGTCTTGGGATGAGGCATTGAACTCAGCTTGCCTCTCGAGGTGTTCACGAGGTACGAGGCCACTTGTCGAGCTGGTATTTGGAACCTGGGGGTTTTCCCGGACGATGCACGGGGTAGTCACTGCCCCTTCGTGTTGACTTCATTCACAGGGTGGAGTTCGAAAAGGTGTCCGGGCATCGGGGTTCTTATCAAGAGGGACCGGGAAATCGGGGTCCTTCGGAATGTGGAACCACCCACGAGGCCACGTCTGGAATTTCGTCGTGAGACCGGCCTCATCCTGAGGTGCGACTGGAAGGTCGGGAACCCTTCCAGACAAAGCAGGGGAGTCGACCCTCCTGTCGAGATCAGGAGGGTAGAAGGGCCTCAGAGGAAGTGGTGCCGGAAAACCTCGGTGTTCCTCTCGAGGGAGACCGGTATGTCGGGGAACTTTGTGGGTAGCATCAAGGGTGCAAGTTCCGTTTGGACCTCCAATTCTTAACGTGGGACTTCTCCTGAGATGCTGTAGCGGGAAAGGGCTTCATCTTGCGATGACGGGGAACCACGTGGTTTTTCTCGAGTGCGCGGGATCTCGAGTTACGACGGGGAATTCAGGATGCCTCTTGTGTTGGCCCAGGGAAGTGCAATCTTCCATTGGAGTTGCGAAGGAAAGCTGGGGATTGCTCTCGAGTGACTGCAGGGCAAATAGACCTCATCTAGGCTTGTGTGCAGAAGCCAATGTTCCTCGTCCAGGGGCGACACAGATCTCGGGGTTGCATTCCAGACTCACCGGGAGTCAGGCCTCATCTCAATGGAAGCAAGACCTGCCATCTCCTCGAGTCGCGACGGTCTATTTTGGAGCCCACTGAGTGTCCTGAAGGGAGTCACCTCCTGTGGAGTTTGGGAGAAGATCGGGATTGGCTCTCAGGCCATGCGGAAACGAAAGCCCTCATTTCGGGATGACGGGGTCGTCTGGTGATTTTTCTCGAGATCGGCCCAGTGTGGGTTTCTCACGAGGTACGACGCGAGCTCAGGAGCCACTCGTGTGGCCCAGGGAAGTCAGTTCCCATGCGAGTGGCGAGGGGGAGCGCGTCATTGCTCTCGAGTCATGGTAGGGGAATAGGGCCTAAAGACGTGTTGAAGAAGGACTCTCGAGGTCTTTCTCGGGTTGAGGCAGGAAACCCTCGGTTCCCTTGACTTGTGCAGGTGACCTCAGGGAGCTTCTCATGGTGCCTCTGAGAAGTCATGGAAACTGTGGAGGTGGGAGGGGTCTCTCGGGACTCCACTGGGTTTGGTGCATTGGAAGAGGGCCTCATCTCCAGGTGAGGCAGGAACCTCAGGGTTCCTCTGATTTCAGACTCCGAACGCAGGGTACCTGCAGACATGGGACAGAACAGTCAGGCTTGGTCTTGGGTTGAGGCATGGAACTCTGCTAGCCTCTCTAGGTGCTCACGGGGTGAGAGGCCACTTGTCGAGCTGTATTTGGAACTGGGGTTTTTTCGGACGATGCCCAGGCGAGTCACTGCCCCTTCGTGTTGACTTCATTCACAGGGTGGAGTTCGAAAAGGTGTCCGGGAATCGGGTTCTTATCAAGAGGGGCCCGGGAAATCGGGGTCCTTCGGAATGTGGAACCACCCACGAGGCCACGTCTGGAATTTCGTCGTGAGACCGGCCTCATCCTGAGGTGCGACCGGAAGGTCGGGAACCCCTTTAGACAAAGCAGGGGAGTCGACCCTCCTGTCGAGATCAGGAGGGGTAGAAGGGCCTCAGAGGAAGTGGTGCCGGAAAACCTGGTGTTCCTCTCGAGGGAGACCGGTAGTCGGGGAACTTTGTGGGTCGCATCAAGGGTGCCAAATGACGTTTGGACCTCCAATTCTTAACGTGGGACTTCTCCTGAGACGCTGTAGCGGGAAAGGGCTTCATCTTGCGATGACGGGGAACCACGTGATTTTTCTCGAGTTGCGGCGGGATTCTCGAGTTAGACGGGGAATTCAGGATGCCTCGTGTGTTGGCCCAGGGAATTATAATGTTCCATTGGAGTTGCGAAGAAAGCTGGGGATTGCTCTCGAGTGACTTCAGGGCAAAGAGACCTCATCTAGGCTTGTGTCCAGAAGCCAATGTTCCTCGCTAGGGGCGACACAGATCTCGGGTTGCATTCCAGACTCACCAGGGAGTCAGGCTCGTCGCGGGTGGAAGCAAAGACCTCCATTCTCCTCTGTACTAGAGACGGGTATTTGTTGGAGCCCACAGAGTGGCCTAAGGGAACCACTCCTCCTGTGGAGTTTGGAGAGAGGAATAGGGATTGCGCTCTAGGCCATGGGGAAACGAAGGCCCTCATTTCGGGATGACGGGGTGTCTCGGGTTTTTCTGGAGCGAGGCCCCAGTGTGGGGTTTCTCACGAGGTACGACGCCAAGCTCAGTGAGCCTCTTTTGGGGCACCCGGGAAGTCGGGTCTCCATGCGCGTGGCGAGGGGGAGCGCGTCATTGCTCTCGAGTCATGGTAGGGGAATCAGGCCTCGAGACGTGTGAAGAAGGACTCTCGAGGTCTTTCTCGGGTTGAGGCAGGAAACCCTCGGTTCCCTTGACTTGTGCAGGTGACCTCAGGGAGCTTCTCATGGTGCCTCTGAGAAGTCATGGAAACTGTGGAGGTGGGAGGGGTCTCTCGGGACTCCACTGGGTTGGTGCATTGGAAGAGGGCCTCATCTCCAGGTGAGGCAGGAACCTCAGGGTTCCTCTGATTTCAGACTCCGAACGCAGGTCCTGCAGATTGGGACAGAACAGTCAGGCTGGTCTTGGGTGAGGCATGGAACTCTGCTAGCCTCTCTAGGTGTCACGGGGTAGAGGCCACTTGTCGAGCTGTATTTGGAACCTGGGGGTTTTTCGGACGATGCCAGGCGAGTCACTGCCCCTTCATGTTGACTTCATTCACAGGGTGCAGTTCGAAAAGGTGTCCGGGCATCGGGTTCTTATCAAGAGGGGACCGGGAAATCGGGGTCCTTCGGAATGTGGAACCACCCACGAGGCCACGTCTGGAATTTCGTCGTGAGACCGGCCTCATCCTGAGGTGCGACTGGAAGGTCGGGAACCCCTTCCAGACAAAGCAGGGGAGTCGACCCTCCTGTCGAGATCAGGAGGGGTAGAAGGGCCTCAGAGGAAGTGGTGCCGGAAAAACCTTGGTGTTCCTCTCGAGGGAGACCGGTAGGTCGGGGAACTTTGTGGGTCGCATCAAGGGTGCCAAATGCCGTTTGGACCTCCAATTCTTAATGTGGGACTTCTCCTGAAACGCTGTAGCGGGAAAGGGCTTCATCTTGCGATGACGGGGGAACCACGTGATTTTTCTCGAGTTGCGGCGGGATTCTCGAGTTAGACGGGGAATTCAGGATGCCTCGTGTGTTGGCCCAGGGAATTAATAATCGTTGGAGTTGCGAAAGAAAGCTGGGGATTGCTCTCGAGTGACTGCAGGGCAAATAGACCTCATCTAGGCTTGTGTCCAGAAGCCAATGTTCCTCGCTAGGGGCGACACAGATCTCGGGGTTGCATTCCAGACTCACCAGGGAGTCAGGCCTCGTCGCGGGTGGAAACCAACACCTCCATTCTCCTCTGTACTAGAGACGGGTATTTGTTGGAGCCCACAGAGTGGCCTAAGGGAACCACTCCTCCTGTGGAGTTTGGAGAGAGGAATAGGGATTGCGCTCTAGGCCATGGGGGAAACGAAGGCCCTC